>NC_061088.1:2500063-2534088 GCF_015104395.2 Macrobrachium nipponense | reverse complement strand
CCAAAGAAAGAGCTTCCTTTTTTCAATGGTGGAGTAACGACCTTTCCGCCGCCAGAAGCTTCTTACTATAGTAAGATACAGGATGAACACCGTCCTCCTTCCGTTGGAAAAGGACCCCTCCAATCCCGACATCACTGGCACTACCGCGATAATAAAAGGTTTCTGAAAATCTGGGGAAGTCAAAATAGGGTTAGTAATCAGCACAGATTTAAGTTTATTAAAAGATTCTTCACACCGATCAGACCACAAGAACCTTTTCCCTTTTTTCTAATAAAGTAGTAAGGGGTTGAGCAAGATCTGAGTAATTACGCACGAAACGGCGGTAATAACCCGTCATGCCCAGCACCTCTTACCTCTCTAACATTACTTGGCCTTTTCAAATTAATAATAGCCTCGAGGTTAGCTTGTTTCGGAGCCACCTGACCCAAACCAACCTCGTGACCCAAATAACAAACCTTGGCCTGGCCCAATTCGCACTTAGCCAAATTAACAACAAGTCCTGCAGACCTAAGGGCTTCAAAAACCTTACGTAACCTTAGCATGTGGGTATCCCAGTCATTACTATATACTACCAAGTCATCGATATAAATTTCTGTTCCTTCCTAAACACAAATTACCCTATTCATGAGCCTCTGAAAAGTACAAGCTGCATTTTTCATTCCAAATGGCATAACCATTACACTCGTATAGGCCAAATGGAGTGACAAATGCTGATATTTCACGAGCTCGATCGGATAATGGAACTGCCAATAACCTTTCAAAAGATCCAGCTTAGTAATAAATTTGGCAGAACCAATCCGATCCAAACAATCATCAATACGAGGGAGTGGAAAACGAATCATTTTTAGTATTTTTGTTCACTTTGCGGTAGTCCACGCACATGCGGAACTTACCGTCTGCTATTTTTACTAATACAATAGGAGAACTCCAGGGACTCACAGATGGTTGAATAAGGTCATGCTTAACAACTGTACTCTATCTCCTTACCGACCAAACCAATTTTACTGGGTTCAGCGGTAAGGACTTTGCTTCACAGGGGAAGCACCACCTACATCAAACGTCATGATTTAAAATATTTGTTCTACCTGGAGCATCCTGAAAAAGATCTGAAAAGGAATAAATTAAGTTAAGCACATCCTTCCGTTTGTCAAACATCTAAATGATCTAAACTACTTTTCAACATTTCCAAATTTTGCATATTTTCACCCAATGCATCTGAGGGAACCTGACACTAACATCAGAGTCCTCTGGAGGCACATCCACTACCACAGACACAGGCTCGTACATGATCGCTAATGGATCACCTTTGCTTACCATGGTAAGGTTTCAGCCTATTAATGTGAAATATTCTACACTTACGCTTGAACCGGGGGCCTCAATTTCAATAGTTAAACTCTGACAGTTCCTCAAAAACCTTCCAAGGGCCCTTATATCTTGGTTTCCTAGAAAACTATCTGGGTCCATACTCAACACCAGCACTAGCTCCCCAGGTTCAAATGAACGTACCTTTACCTTTTTTGTCAAAAATTACCTTTCATAACTGACTGTGACGTTCCAAATTTTCCCTTTTTAGCCAAATTTCCAAGCACTAAACATTTTTGTTTACCCTTCAAGTCTTCCAAACCTTCCAACTTTTATTTCACCCTTCCGGTTTTCAATTCGAGCATTTCAAAAACAATCTCCAATGGACCGCGAACCTTGTGCCCAAATACCAACTCAAAAGGAGCTACTCCAGTAGAAGAGTAGGGTGGCTCCTGATAGCAAAAGAGGGCAAAAGGGAGGGCTTTGTTCCCAATCACTACCATTATCATAACAATGTTTCTTCAGGACAGACTTGAGGGTTTGGTGGAATCTTTCCACCACACCTTGACTCTCTGGGTGATAAGGTACCGCTGGTAATGTGCTGAATGGCCAGTTCAGCACACTTACCCCTAAATACCTTACTCGTGAAATTCGTCCCGCAGTCGGTCTGAATTACACGAGGGAGACCATACCTGGAAAAGAAATCAATGAGTTTTCGAAAACAACTTTGGAATAAGTAAACGCCTACTCATAGGTATAGCTTCAGGAAAACGAGAGGCTCTATCCATGATAGTTAATAAATATACGTAACCTGTTTTAGTCTTAGGTTAAGGGACCTACAAACATCAATACTAACTCAGAAAATGGTTCACCTATGGCAGGTATGGGATGCAGCGGGGCTTTAGGGATCCCTGATTAGGTTTACCCATAACCTGACAAGTTTCACATTCTCTGATAAACTGCTTCACACTCAATTTAAATTCCGGGCCACCAAAAACCTACCTAGCCAAGCTGTGGAAAGTTTTTAACACACCCAAATGACCTGAAAAAAAATTGGTATGAGCTAATTCCAAAATAGAATTTCTGAATTGAGAAGGTACCACAATCTGTTCCACTCTACCAGTTTTATTCAAATTATCAGATGCGGGACGACTAAACCTATATAATAAGCCCCTTACAACTCCAAACCTAGGTTTAGTCAGATCCTCAACATCGCCCAAATCAAAATCAAACTCATCTTTTTGAGCTTTAATAAAAGCAGCTCTGTTCCAATCAAGTTTCATATCATTAACTACAGTATCATTACCACTACTCTCTACTGACCCGGGCCTTACTACATCTAACTCTACACTACTTAACATTAAGTCATCATCATATCCACATCAAGTAAACTAACAGCTTTGCTGCAGACCGACCCCCCCCCCCCCCCCCGTAGTAATTACAGCCACGGGACTAGCATTTACAGATAATAAAGGGAAAATCTCCCGTCCTTCACTATCCAGCATATCATTTCCCAGGATACCATCAATACCCGGGATAGGTAGACTATCCACCACAGCCAACTCAGTGATGCGATCATACCCTGGAAAAGACATGCGGACATTAACCAAAGGAGCCGACACAATCGAGTCTGGGAAACCTCCCAATAATACAAAATTTCCAGTATATATCTCAGAACCATTCAGTGCCCTCTTCATGACCAATGACCGGGCAGAACCGGTGTCCCTAAAAAACTTCACCTGGAGAACACAAGAGTCAAAAATCAATTTTCCAGGCCATACATATTTGTCATATTTGAGTCACAATTGAGGATTAGGAGCATCAGACTTACTATTATTTCCTAAACTACCACTATCTACTACAGATCTGTCTACAGAACTACTACTTCTAACATTTGACCTATCATTAACTAATGCTACAGGACTTTGATTATTAGCTCTAGGTACCGCCTACGAGCATTACACTGGCTTTGGAAATGCCCTGGCTTATTACACCAGAAACATGTTCCTCTACGGCCTGATCCTCCTGTTTCCATTATTATTGATCCTGTTATTTCCCCCATTTGGGAAGTCTCTATTAACAAAAACTCTATGGGGAGGAGGACCTCCTTGGACTCTACCCATATCCCTACCACCTGAAAAGGAATTAGTAACATTAATATTCTTAGAGATATTGGGAGTCAACAAGGGGGGTTCAACTCTCCTACCACCACTATGGGAGCGAGATGAGGGGTTATTCAAGACCTTATAATTAAAATTGCCACTACCTGAACGGTGAGTCAACACAAACTCATCTGCTAATTGAGAATTACTCACTTTCATGGCCTTTACCTCCTCAAGGTGGACCCTTAACTCCCCTGCTGCAGGCCTTCTTAAAACTCCTCTCAAGGAGCATCAGTTCGCGTAACGCAGCAAAAGTCACTACCTGACGACTTTTCAGCCAGTCGTCGAACTGTTCCTCCTTGACACGTGCAAATTCTAGACGAGGACTGTGCAGGGTGTTTCATATAGTTCCGAAATCTGAGGCGGTAGGCCTCAGGGACCAGGTCATATGCTTTCAAAATCAAGCTTTTTACTTTTTGGTAGTCCCGGGCTACTCCCTCCTCCAAGGCATTGTATACCCGAATTGCCTTGCCCACTAACCTACATTGGATTAGAACTGTCCACCATCTCTGTGGGCCAGGACAATCGGGTGGCCACAGCTCAAATGCCTTGAAGAACTCAGGGACATTTTGTTCGTCAAATACAGGCACTTAATTTAAGTGCCGCACCTAGATTGAACCTTTCCTGAAAATTTACTTTAGGGGAACTGGCCATATTGGTCCCCTGTAACCTTGCCATCTGCAAATTAAGGTTAGCCATCTCCAACTCATGTCGCCTTGCCCGCTCGTTCTCCTCAAATTCAATCTTCCTTAACTCAATTCTTTTGCAAATTAATTTGTATTCCACCTCCTCCTTGGAGTCACCCAAAGCATTAACAGGGGCCAGGGGTTCAACTGGCACAGAATTAGGGGGGGGCAAGAAAGGATTATTTGACACATTAAGTAAGTTTGCAGGACCCTTATAAATGGTACCTGTACGAGGAGGATCCTCGAACAGGGTTAGGCCAGCTCTCACACTCACACTATCCTCTTCTAAATCATTTATACTCCCTTCACCAATACTATTTATATCACTCTCCCTATCACTAACTAAATGCTCAGCCTCTGCCAAGTCCTGGTTGACCTTATCCCTAACCACCACCAATATTTCCTTCTTAGTGTCCACTGACTTCAGCGGAACACCCAACCACTTAGCACATTCAATTAAATGTTTTTTGTTTAACACTGGTAAGTGCTTAAGGCAATCAGCCGACCCCAAAAACTCAGCTGGGTCAAAAATAAACTCTTCCATTTTAACACAAAATAATTCAGGGGGGAAGGCAACACTATCAAAATAGTAACAAATACTGAAGCGTCCACCTGAGTGTCGCTCCACTGACCAAAATACCGGATACCCCGAGCTCTCAATCCTGTTCACGGTCGCCAAATATGTTACGACCCTTGTTGGCCGTGGTGCAAGTTCTTTTGCACAAGAATAGAGAGGACAGTGATCTTACCAAGTATCCAGCTAAATTCAGTCAGCGGAGACAAAAACACACAGGAAAACTCAACAATATTTATTAACAAACAAAGCAAAGAATAATAAAGTCAGCCTTGTGACTATACAGGACACAACTTAGTCCTTACTACTCCCTTAGGAGTTCCTAAACACTAACACTAAACCCTAGACAGAAAATAAGAGAAATATACTGCATAAATTAGCAAAATGGCCCTCCAACCATCAACATAAATATATTAAACCAATACCTATAACTAAACAGAGAGGAAAGAAGTAAGAGACCAACAGGGGGAAAATTTAATTCTCCTACCTACAATTATAAACTAAACCTTAAATATAAAAAGTATCAAACATCTTCATAGATAATACACAAGAAATAATGAAAACTACAGTCTCACTCGTGGCAAGATATACACTGATTGGCATATATATATATAAATATAAAAATGTACGCAAAGAGCTTCTCACACTGAATAAGGGATGAATGATTCCCAAATGATTCAGGATAAACAGTTGCCTTGCCGTAGGCCGAAATAAAGGGGAGCCGTGATCTCTTACACTCTCTGGGACAATGCCACGTAACCAGGCCAATACTCAGCTATCTGAAGGGCGTGCAGCTACACAGGTCACCAATATCATGGGGAAGGAGTCTGTCGTGCTCCCGACCAAAAACACAAGGGAAATTCCCTACCTGGTAGCAACCGCCCTACTTGCACCTTCACGGGCCTCAATGCCCCCACCGCTGCAGCTCAGAAGGACGTCGTAGGCAAACAGTGATGTCCCTCCCACGTCCACTCTGTCGGGATCCAGCGCCGATATCAGAGCCCGCAGGAAAGTACACACAGTAAGAAAGAAAAGTCACCGCAGATGGCAGAAATGCCCCTGCGCTTCAATACTGACGACGTTGAATCCTTCGAAGGGCGATTAAGAAAAAATATGCCAGTCTGCACAACCATGCGGGAGAATAGCGAGCCCGAACTTTTCACGGGAAAAGTTTGTGCTCCTCCAATATCCTCACTGGTGTCCTTTCACCAACCACCCGAAGATAAAACAAAACAAAAAAAAAAACAAGCATTAATAAGATGCTCACAAACATTTAACAAGACGGGGAGGAGGTTTAACAAGCAGTTCGCTTGACGCTCAGCGAGACCTAAGTAAAGCTTAAAACTAAAACTTAAAAACTAATTTCTACGCTAATTTATATACAACAAAATATAACAAAAAGCAGTAACAAGGCTGAGAAATAATAAAGCAAAAGCAATGCCAATTACGTTAATACATGATAGCCAGTAAACAGATACAGCGCAGGAATAGTGGAATGGACGAAGGCAGAACTCTGCAGCATAGATCAGAAAACCAGGAAACATATGACAATACACAAAGCATACACACCCAAGAGCAAATACGGACAGACTTATACATAACACGAAAGGAAGGAGGGAGAGGACTACTAAGTATAGAGGACTGCGTCAACATCGAGAACAGAGCACTGGGGCAATATCTGAAAACCAGTGAAGACGAGTGGCTAAAGAGTGCATGGGAAGAAGGACTAATAAAAGTGAGACGAAGACCCAGAAATATACAGAGACAGGAGAATGACAGACAGAATAGGAGGGACTGGCACAACAAACCAATGCACGGACAATACATGAGACAGACTAAAGAACTAGCCAGCGATGACACATGGCAATGGCTACGAGGGAGAGCTAAAGAAAGAAACTGAAGGAATGATAACAGCGGCACAAGATCAGGCCCCTAAGAACCAGATATATTCAAAGAACGATAGACGGAAATAACATCTCTCCATATGTTAGGAAGTGCAATACGAAAAATGAAACCATAAACCACATAGCAAACGAATGCCCGGCACTTGCACAGAACCAGTACAAAAAGAGGCATGATTCAGTGGCAAAACGCCCTCCACTGGGAGCCTGTGCAAGAAACATCAGCTACCTTGCAGTAATAAGCGGTACGAGCACCAACCTGAGGAGTGATAGAAAACAATCACGCAAAGATCCTCTGGGACTATGGTATCAGAACGGATAGGGTGATACGTGCAAACAGACCAGACATGACTTTGATTAACAAAGTCAAGAAGAAAGTATCACTCATTGATGTCGCAATACCATGGGACACCAGAGTTGAAGAGAAAGAGATGGATAAGTATCAGATCTGAAAATAGAAAATGAGAAGGATATGGGATATGCCAGTGGAAATCGTACCCATAATCATAGGAGCACTAGGCACGATCCCAAGGTCCCTGAAAAGGAATCTAGAAAAACTAGAGGTTGAAGTAGCTCCAGGACTCATGCAGAAGAGTGTGATCCTAGAAACGGCACACATAGTAAGAAAAGTGATGGACTCCTAAGGAGGCATGATAATTCAAACGGTGGATACATTCATACACACTTATATGAAAAGTGCTTAATGCTGACAAGAGTGCTTGTAGATAAAAACTACACACACACACACACGCACACACACACACATGTATATATCACATCACCACATACATATATTACATTTGATGGCCGTAAAGTACGAAAATCAGCGCAAATGTCCATTCTAATAGCTGTTACTGGTGGTGAATTCAGTCAAGTGATTATGTGCGAAGACTTAGAATTTAATTACGCTTAAAGACCTGAGACCGAATTACGTGAAGGTCTTAAAAAAGACGATGACATTTAATGTGCGGTAGAATGAGCGAACTTTGAAAAATTCCAATTGCGGATATTTATACTAATAAAACTTCATCATTATTCATTTAAATATCAATGACGTGAAATAGAAATTTAATAATTTTTCTTGTGAAAAGTGACCAATTAAAATCCAAAATATATATTTCAGTTAAAAAACGCAGTCCCTTTCATTTTTTTTACTGTACCTCCATTCATATTATCTTTCTTCCATTTGCTATCTACCCTCTGCTAACATTTGTTTCATAAGTATTTCCTCCTTTTACACTTAGAATCTTTCTACTCTGCATTTCCCTTTCGACGCTGAATGACCTCATATGTCCTAGCGCTTGGCTTTTGGCCTAAACTTTGTATTTTATTCTGTTCCTAAAAACGCTATAAATGAGTGATACCTGGAGGTCCAGTTCTAGCAATCGTATTTTCAATTTCCAACATATTATTTAAGTGCGTGTGGGCGTGAATCTTGTTTTATATATATACTTTTTACGTGGCCAGGTAATTAACGTTACCCAGTTCTGCACCGTGGACCCGAGATCGAACCTCGGCCGGGCATCAGAATAACTTCAATAATGACTCCATATCTTTCTCGATTTGGAACAAGGCTTAGTAGTGACCAGCGTTTCCAGAATGTGATGAACAGCTCTCCTAGGCCTGGCCCGAAGGATGAGATTTTTATTGACGTGGCTAGGAACCAATTGGATACCTAGCATTGGGACCGACCTACAGGCTTATTGTGGGATTTTCCAGAATAATCCACCAGAACAAAATTCTCTGACTCACGTTGGCAGAGCGGGGTTGTTCGAACTAGGGACTATCGAATCAGTAGGCAGCAAAAGCGCGTAAACCACTCATCCAAACGAGGAACTAATTGACGGCACTGTGGTTATTAAGAATTACGTATAGCTAAAAAAAAAAGTAAAAAAAAAAAGTGATCAGTATCTTCTAAATGTGTCATCGTGTTCTCAGCATCATAATCATTATCGTTATCAAACGAAAAGTACGAATACAAGCTTGATTAGTCTAAACTTGCCCCTGGGGTTTTGTGTGTGTTGGGCGGGAGGGGGTGGGGGGGGGGCGGGGGGTGGGGGGGGGGTAGGATGCCGGTCTAATTTTAGCGCGTTGTCATTACTTTGAAAGGGTTTCTTAACTCATGTCAAGGATGCTAATCGTGACATTTGATGATGAGTTATGCATAAATTATGAGAGCTTATTTGTACCTTATCTATATATATATAATATATATATAATATATATATATATATATATATATATATATATATATATATTTGTGTGTGTGTATACACAGACGAGACCGTCGTACCTAGCGATCCAGTGAGAATTCATGGTTTAATACAGTGATGTGTGTCCGTGTGGGAGTGTAGACTCTCATGTTTTGCGTGCATGTACTTAACTTAAACTTACTCAATTTTAAGCCTTTGCCGGCTGAATGGTGCAGATTAATTTCAGCACCGGCTTCTTTCATTTTCATTTCCTCTCATTCGGTTTAATAAATTCATGACTTTCATCGTTATGAATTACTTGATTATTGTCTTGATTTTCATATGATTTTTTATGATTCAGCTATCGTCATCATCATCATCATCATCTGCTTAATTTTTAATTTTGTTTAGACTATTCAAGATTTTCAGTTTAAGTTAAAAACATTTTTTTATTTAGATTATTCAACGATATTAATTCTGTTTAAGAGTATCAACATTCATAGATACCACTGCCTTGATAGAAGCACTTGCTTTTGACTTTCTTGATTTGTTTGCTTTTCCACCTGAGAGAGAGAGAGAGAGAGAGAGAGGTGTTTTCGCTCATATATTTATCTATAAATTCTTACAGATTCACTTTATGAATATTTATATATATTTTTTAAAATTTTTATTCATATTTTTATATATCTATAAAATCTTACATATCAACTTTTTGAATATTTATATATACATATAGTTTTATATTTTAACTCATATATACTTATCTATAAAATCTTACAGATTCACTTTATGAATTTATATATATATATATATATATATATATATATATATATATATACTATATTATATATATATATATATATATATATATAATATTATGTATATATTACATTTTCACTCATATTTATTTATCTATAAATCAGACAGATTCACTGTATGGATATATATATATTTTATCATATATATATATATATATTATATATATATATATATATATATATATATATGTGTGTGTGTGTGTGTGTGTGTGTGTGTGTTGTGTGTGTATACACGCACATGTTTTCACTCATATATTTATCTACAAAGTGTGATATATTCACTTTATTAATGATTTTTTCCCCATTTATTTTGCAGAAAGGTAAGGCGTGCACTGAGGTTGTTCTCTGCCCTAGAACTCTGTTCATCTTCGGTGAGTGTGATGACATAAAACGTCTCAGTCATTCTTTTAATAAATAGACTAAAAGGCTGACAGCTTAGGCGTTCTATTCTAGCCCAGACCTGAAGAAAGACGGAATTGAAAGAATTAGGGTAGCGAGCACCGTAAAAATCAGGAAGTAAAACTAAAACTAGCTTTTTCTCGATAGTTTCAGTCGTGAGGATAAGAAAAGATACGTACATAGTTTTAAGAGATTTCTGATTGAAATATAAATATATAACAAACTATTGGCCACATTTTGTCGGCGAACTACTCCCTTGAAATCTTGTTACAGGCTGCATAGCTATTTTTTTAAAAAGTTTATATTTGCCACATTGCTATTAGCCTTCCCATTTATTGCAACAAGATGTTTTCAATCGTGGTTTTGCAACAAGTGTCATAGATTATAAGCGACCTGTTGGATTCTCTCGTGCTATTTCAGCCTACGGATGAAGTGCCTTACTGTACTGTTGTAATTTTTGTTCTTAAATGTGCCCTATTAATTAGGTGATAAGTTTTGTTTCTAGTATTTTTAAAAGCTTGTTGTTAACTGTACTTTCAATCCTCCTCTCTCTCTCTCTCTCTCTCTCTCTCTCTCTCTCTCTCTCTCTCTCTCTCTCTTTTATCAGAACTGCATTACCTTAGAATCTCTGGAGGCTGAGGCTAACAGCTTCTGTTACCTTTCCAGACATACGCTGTCGCTCCAGTTCCCTCCGTTGTTGCTCAAATTCCCTTCGTTGTTGCTTCAGTTCCCTCCGTTGTTGCTTCAAATCCCTCCGTTGTTGCTCCATTCACTCTGTTGTTGCTCCAATTCCAATTGCTGTTGCTGCAATTCCCTCCGTTGTTGCTTCAATTCCCTCCGTTGTTGCTCCAATTCCAATTGCTGTTGCTTCAATTCCCTCCGTTGTTGCTTCAGTTCCTATTGTTGTTACTCCAATTCCCTCCGTTGTCGCGTCAATTTCCATTGTTGCTGTTTCAGTTCCCTCCGTTGTTGCTCCATTTCCCATTGCTGTTGCTTCAGTTTACTCCGTTGTTGCTCCAATTCCCATTGCGGTTGCTGTTGCTTCAATGCCCTCCATTATTGGTCCAATTCCCTCCGTTGAGGCAGCAGTCACCGTTCCCTAGGAACCATCGGGAGCGAACGCCTCCACCAAAACATCTCGTGGTGGTGGTCGTCCGCCTCTTGACATTTCGGGCCCACGGCGCATCCATTACCCGAAGGAAGGAAAACAATGAGACAGGCAGCGTTCTGTCAAGTCTTTCTTCCGGGAAACGAGCGGATGAAAGTGCCTGTTTATTAGGTTTCTCTCTCTCTCTCTCGAGTTCCTCCTCCTCCTTCCCCTCCTCTCGTTCCTTCTTGCATTGATGCTTTTGTCTTTTCAACTCTCTCTCTCTCTCTCTCTCTCTCTCTCTCTCTCTCTCTCTCTCTCTCTGACGCTTGCGGCCAATATTTCCCCGTCCCATTGCACAAAAAAGAAAAGAAAAAGAAAAACCCTTAGAATGAAAATGGTTTTTTCATCGTAAGAAATTTAGTATTATCATCTCTCTCTCTCTCTCTCTCTCTCTCTCTCTCTCTCTCTCTCTCTCTCAAACATACGGCCAATATTTCCCTGTCCCATTATACGAAAAACAGCCATAGAATCAATAAGATATTTAGTATTATCATCTCTCTCTCTCTCTCTCTCTCTCTCTCTCTCTCTCTCTCTCTCTCTCTCTCTCTTTTTATCAATTGACGCCCTGTGATGAAATGGAAACTAGCCACCAGCGTGTCAGTAATGCATTCAATAAACGCCAATGAAACATTGAAAGGCGAGGCAGCACTGATATCATTACCATGATATATATTTGTATGCAATAGGACGGAGTGTGGGGTCTTACAGCTCAAGTATATATTACTATAGAGAAATGGGCTTTTATGTACATGGCGTTCATTTATTCTAATCCCGAGGTCAGTGGGATGGGGTGCCGTTGTATAGCGTTATGTAGGCCAGACCCGAAAAAAAAAGAGGAGGAAAGTGAGAGGAACAGGCGAGCTTCTTGAAATGTGGATGGTTATGAGACTCGGGGAAAACGGAACGTGGAGTGAGTTCCAAAGCGGTGGAAAAAACGCTATATTCCTTGTGCAAATACTCTTAAGAATAATGGGAAATGGGGAATTTCAAAATTAATATATTTGTTTTTCCCTAACTTGAAAATATTGGATGTAATAACGTAGTTAATCCTTTACAAAATTATTGTATTTACTGTTTCTTCTTTTACTTAATTAAACAAAGATATGTAGTTAAAAAATGGTAATACTTTTTTCTAAATTTGTAAAGTAGCACTTTTTGCATAACGAGCGTTGTTTTGTAGAACCTTGAAGCGTAATATAAATTTGTGTGATTCAATTAAATTATTGTGCTCCTTTCTTGTCTACGCGAAGAGACTTCAAATGTCAACGCTCGTTTTCGTTCTTTGAAGGAATCTGAATAATTAGTTTTTATTATTATTATTTGCTTTTATTATTATCATTTATTCTTTGGTAGACTGAGTCATTTTCTGGGACAAGTCCGTATCCTTGATTACAAACTCTGAAGATTTCTTGCGAGAAAATTTTTAAAGTTAACAGTCATGGGTTACCGTCAAAAGCCGTAGGGTCTGGCTTTAGTTATAATAGTATTCTCTCTCTCGGTCTCTCCAAGAATTAGTGATGCTGCTATAAATTTGATATCGCTATTCAGTTAATAAATCATGC
Organism: Macrobrachium nipponense; assembly: GCF_015104395.2. Classification (NCBI taxonomy): domain Eukaryota; kingdom Metazoa; phylum Arthropoda; class Malacostraca; order Decapoda; family Palaemonidae; genus Macrobrachium; species Macrobrachium nipponense. Next base: position 2,521,342 of record NC_061088.1, on the reverse strand, counting down.
GAGAGGCCCAAGACTTCTTTTATAGTATATTTTGTGTTGAATATGGTATTTTTCTTATTAAACTTGTTTCGGTTTTTACTCTCTCTCTCTCTCTCTCTCTCTCTCTCTCTCTCTCTCTCTCTCTCTCTCTCTCTCTCTCTCCAGTCAGAGGCAGTTCCTGTCTAGAAGTTTAGATCTCTCTCTCTCTCTCTCTCTCTCTCGTAGTAGCCATCTTGCTTGGTGAGACGTTCCCGCGCGAAGTCAGATTAATCAACAGATATCACAAGTTTAACATACGTCTAGAATTTGAGAAATATCTAGAAGTGTTCGTGAACTATCGGTGATAAGATTAGTGTGAAAATAGTAGGATAAAGCGTCTTCTAAGTTAGTTTATCAAGTGAAATACTGTAAATCAGAACAAGATGGCAGTAAGTTCCAACTGCGGAAAGAAATGGCGAAATTTAGCTTGCTTGGGAGATTCGCAATACGATGAGGTAGCAGGAAGGGAACTGACATTTCTCATCTATGAGATCAGCAACAGTCCTAACCAAAAAGATACAAAAGCATTCATAGATATATTAGAAGGATATAATCCTTCAAACTGGAACAAATCAACTGAAAACATCTTGAAAATAATTGAAGAAGTTCCAAATAAAATCCAAGTGGTCAAGAGACTCATGAAGAAAATATACATAAACCAACATATTCCAACAAAGAAAATGAATAAGGTGAACGTTGTGAATATCCTAATTGATGCATTAGGAAAAAGAATGCCAAAAGCATGCAAACTGTGTAAGGTGTGGTATAGCATAGTTAATCCACAAAACCTAATCAGAAAATGTGCTGCATGCAACATTCCAACCCATCCACAATGTGCTGAGGTAATGCAAGATATGAGAAAAGATACAAGAATTTTTTGCTCAACATGTTCTACTCGTGGATAGACAATGTTATTAAATCAAGATGAATGTACAAATAGTTGAGGATGAAGAAGAAGAGGAAGAGGAAGAAGAAGAAGAGGAAAACGGAAGAGAAGTAAACAAAACTGAAATGACAGAAAAAAATAAGGAAAACAAAGAACAAGATAAAAGTATGGATGCAAAGATACTCATTGATACTACATATGAGGCAATAATACAGCATACTTACGAAGAAATAAATTACGATATGACATCACAAAAGAAAATCCCGAAGAGGCTCTACCCAGATCTACACAATGACGGGAAAGAGGAAAAAATAGACAAAAAAGACAAAGTCTGCAACCTTTTGAAAAGAGGAATTGCAGATTTGGAGAAAGATGTTACTACAAACATCCTAAGGTATGTCACAACTATGAAATATATGGTAATGTGCATACCTAGATGGCTATGAGGATGATTGCAGAGATCTGCATCCAAAATATGCAAAAACCTAAAAGAAGGAAAAAAGGATGTAAGTTCGACAAAAAATGTAAATATATTGCATGTAGCCATGAATCATAATCGAATAAATAATCAATCAAATAATAAAATCCAAAATAAGAAAGAAACAAATAAAGAGAGGAATAAAGAATATCAGGTAAAAGAAAAAAGCTAGCCATCAACGAGATATGCAGAGATGTCAGCAAAAAATTTCAAAGCATCAGCTCCAAAAATCTACTCAAGAGATAATAACTGTATTTATTATGCAAGAGGATATTGCAGAAACGGAGAAAATTGTAGATTCAGACACAAAATGAATAATTATGATGAAGGAAGATAAAATATTATGGAAAAGTTGGATTTTTTAATGTCAGAATTTCTGGAAATGAAAAAAAGAACAATATACCAGAACAGGAAAGAGACATGGGAAAATCCTTATTACTACCAATATTAAATGAAGGCGAAAACACGCAAACCATCATAGTGATGAATGCGCAGGGTTTAGTTACGAGTAACTCAAAAAGAAAAATAGAGTACTTAGAAGAACTAACCCAAATTGAAAAGAAAATAGATATAATGAATATAAGTGAAACCTGGTATTCCCAAGAGACTGGGAAATGATGTATAAAATAAAAGGGTTCCAAACTTATAGATCAGATAGAAAAAATAGGAATCAAGGGGGAACCGCAATATATGGGAAAGACAAAAAAACAAGGAAAAATATATGAGAAATATAGTAACTCAGAATGTGAACTAATAGCGGTAGAATTTGAATCTGAAAAATTAATGAACATAGTAATATATAGACCTCCTAATACTAAAGAGTTTGACTTAATAATAGAAAAATTGGATGATATATGTAGAAATCAAAAGGACTGGACTATTCTCCTATCTGGAGACTTCAACTTTCCTTTCGTAGACTGGAAAGAACGAATAGGAGATTGTGGTTGTACTTATACATATAAAAAAGAGAGTAATAGTAGTGCAGAAGATAAGAGGCAATTCGAAAAGCTATTAGATATGCTACTAGAATACAACATTCAACAAATAAATCACCTGCCAACAAGAAAGGAAAATACTTTAGACCTAGTATTTGTGAACGAGATGAATTATGTTAAAGAAATAATAGTTTATAATGCGAGTATTTCAGACCATAATGTCATAGAATTAACAGTCCTTTCCAAAACAAGTGAAAACAGAGATAAGCAAGAAATGAAAAAGTGGGAAGGATATGGAAAATACAACTTCTACAGTAAAAATATAAAAAGGTCAGAAATAAACAAATGAAGAATTAAACAAAGATTGTTGGGATAACATTTTCGTAAGTGATGACATAAGGGTAAATACGGAGATATATAAAATATTAGAGAAAATAGTGGATAAATATATACCGAAGAAGAAAAGTAAACATCAGTCATGCATACCAAGAGACAGAAGGATCTTGTTCCAGAAAAGCAGAAAGTGGAAAAAAGGTCTTGCAAAAGAAAAAAATGCATGGAAAGTTATACAACTAAAAAGTAAGATAGAAAATGCAGAGCAAAAGATTATACAATCAAAAGAAAATGAAAAACGGGACTTGGAAGAAAAAACCCTAATAAATATCAAGCAAAACCCCAAACTATTATACTCATACGTGAAAAAGATGAATAAAAGAAGAATAGAAATAGGCCCTCTAAGAATTGAAGGGAGATTAACGAATGAAAAAAGGAAATTTGCAACATATTGGCAGAACGATATAAGAGAGAATTCACCCCTAGAATAGATAATGAAGATAATGATATAGAAGTAAGGGACGAAAATAGTGGGGGGAAAAATTGAATTATTTAGCTGACATAGATATTAATGAAGCTGATATTGTGCAGGCTATTAATGAAATTAAAAATGGAGCTGCAGCAGGGGCTGATGGAATTCCTGCTATTTTGTTAAAGAAAGTAGTTCATTCTATCGCAAAGCCACTTGCAATATTATTAAGACAAAGTGTAGATACAGGCAAGATTTATGATGAGCACAAATTAGCATATTACCCACCCCTATTTTCAAAGTGGATCAAGACTAGAGGCAAGTAATTATAGGCCTGTGAGTCTAACATCACATATTATGAAAGTGTATGAAAGGGTAATGAAGAAAAATATTATGAAACATTTAATAAAAAATAATTTGTTTAATATAGGACAACATGGTTTCGTACCCGGAAAAAGAACACAAACCCAATTGTTAGTCCACCGTGAGAACATATTAGAAAATATGAAAAGCGGAAATGAAACAGATGTGGTTTATCTAGACTTTGCAAAAGCTTTTGACAAAGTAGACCATAATATATTAGCGAAGAAAATTAGAAAACACAATATCGTGGATAAAGTAGGAAGATGGTTAAAAGAATTTTTACACAACAGAAAACAGATAGTTATTGCAAAACGATGAGAAATCGGATGAAACCCAAGGTAATATCCGGCGTGTGCCACAAGGTACGGTGTTAGCTGCAATACTGTTTGTTATTATGATTGAAGACATAGACAGTAATGTTAAGGATTCGGTAGTGAGTAGTTTCGCTGATGACACAAGAATAAGTAGAGAAATTACTTGTGATGAAGATAGGAACGCTCTACAAAGAGACCTTAACAAAGTATATGATTGGGCAGAGGTAAATAGGATGGTATTAACTCTGATAAATTTGAATCAATAAATTATGGAGACAGAGAAGGAAAGCTATATGCATATAGGGGACCTAATAATGAGACAATCACAAATAAGGAAGCAGTTAAAGACCTTGGTGTGATGATGAATAGAACATGTTATGCAATGATCAAATAGCATCCCCCTTCTGTTGGCAAAATGTAAAGCAAAAATGGGAATGTTGTTACGGGACTTCAAAACAAGAAAAGCTGAACACATGATTATGCTTTATAAAACATATGTTCGTAGTCCACTTGAATATTGCAATATGATATGGTACCCACACTATCAAAAAGGATATTGCTCAAATAGAGGAGTGTACAAAGGTCCTTTACAGCTAGAATAGAAGAAGTTAAGGACCTTGACTACTGGGAAAGACTACAATCCTTAAAAATTATATAGTCTAGAAAGGAGAAGAGACGCTACATGATTTAATTCAGGCATGGAAACAGATAGAAGGAATAGCAGAAAACATCATGGAACTAAAAATATCAGAAAGCAAGCAGAGGTAGATTAATAGGTGCCCAAAAACTATACCTAGGAAAAATAAGGAAAGCACACAGGACAATTAATCCACTACGCACCAGCATCCGATAATGCAGCGTTCTCCATTGCCAAGGTTGACCAGCTCATCTGAGGAATATATCAGGGAGTGAGCGTAGATGTGTTTAAGAATAAGCTCGACAAATATCTAAACTGCATCCCAGACCATCCAAGATTGGAAGATGCAAAATATACCGGAAGATGTACTAGCAACTCTCTGGTAGACATTAGAGGTGTCTCACACTGAGGGACCTGGGGCAACCCGAACGAACTGTAAGGTCTGTAAGGTGAGGTAAGGTCTCTCTCTCTCTCTCTCTCTCTCTCTCTCTCTCTCTCCAGTCAGAGGCAGTCCATGTCTAGAGGTTTAGATCTCTCTCTCTCTCTCTCTCTCTCTCTCTCTCTCTCTCTTAGTCAGCAGTCCTTCTGAGGTTTAGATATCTCTCTCTCTCTCTTCTCTCTCTCTCTCTCTCTCTCTCTCTCTCTCGAGTCAGAGGCAGCAGTTCCTGTCTAGAAGTTTAGAAGGAACTTTCCAGCCCCAGCTACGAAGACATTTCCTTTGGCTCTGCATCGGAGTGAGTTTCTCTTGCGAAAAGTTGTCTCCGTTGCATTTGCTTTCTGTTCCTCAACCTTTGGCTGCTAAAGCGGGTAAGCAAACTTGTAAACAATCGGGCGCTGCTCTGGAAATGTTTTTTGCCTTTTTTTGCGTGGTTTGAGTAAATATTTTTTATTGTCATTTATTTATTTTTTATTTGATTATTTATTTGTTTGTTTGTCTAGATACTTGTCCAAAACCTGGACATTTCATGCAGGTAAATTTTATGCCGTGGACAGTCAAAAGATGCATGGTCACACTTGCTCCTAGTTTCGGGTTATAGTAGTTCTCTCTCTCTCTCTCTCTCTCTCTCTCTCTCTCTCTCTCTCTCTCTCTCTCTCTCTCTCTGAAAATTACTACAGAATAGATAATGAAGATAATGATATAGAAGTAAGGGACGAAAATAGTGAATATTTAGCTGACATAGATATTAATGAAGCTGATATAAAATATTTTCCTTGTAACATTTTTTTTAATTTCGGGTTATAGTAGTTCTCTCTCTCTCTCTCTCTCTCTCTCTCTCTCTCTCTCTCTCTCTCTCTCTCTGGTTCTATTTGTATACAAAGTTTTGAAGGTTTTTTCTGTGTAAATTTCTACCCATTTTATTTGCACATTTTCAAATTGGGTACGTAAATTGTAAAAACCGCAACGGAAGGGGCTGGGGTTGGGGGGAGTAGTTGGGTTCGTGTGGATAAAATTAAATAATGCAAGTGACTCGCCAATGACGGGTGCATAGAATGCTGCGCATTGCAAAAAAAAAAAGAAAAAAAAAGTGTTAAGCATTTTACTGCAAAACGCAAAATTCTGTCAACCGAACCAAAGAGTGTGCGGTTTTACTTCTTAATTCATGAGGGAATGAACTTTTGTTCGGGATTTTTACGTATTTATTTATTTTTTTTATTTTAGGCTTTTTATTTATCTATTTTTCGCCCACCTCTTTTCGCCTTTTCCAAAATGAAGCGAAGTGATATTTGAAATGTTCGCGTCATGACTGGTTTCATTTATGGCGGCTGAATATTCCAGTGCTGAATTGCATTGGGTTTGAATTTCATATTTTTTCTTTTATTTTGCAGTGGCTGGCCTTATGTTTCGTTGGGCTTAGCAACTGCCTCTGAGTTCGTGGCTGAATTATCCGGCACTTCTGAATTTTCCTAAGCTGAGAGCAGCAAATTCATTCATGCTTTCTAGTGACTTTCTCTCAATTCGGGCGTATTGGTTTTATTTCCTATTCTTGCATATTTACTTATTGCCTTTTTCTATAACTTTTCATACTCTGTAGATTGGTTTCAGCTGCAAAGTTAAAGAAATAAAAGCAATAAATGAATGATTTCTGCTTTCTTGAATATTCCAGCCAACGTTTACCTTTATAGGTGTTGTCCAGTCCTTTTTAGCGCCTTACTACTTCCTTACATACTCTCTTATCTTATGGGTCTCATTGTGACCCATTTCTATTCCAACCAGACCGATAATGTTTGTTTTGTGTTGGAGCATAATGTTTAATTTTTTCACAAGAGATGTTCATTCAGTATTTACCTTTATAGGCGTTGTCCTGTCCTCTTTTAGTCGCCATATTACTACTGTTTTGTCCTATGGTTCTTATTGTGACCCATTTCTATTCCAACCAGACCGATAATGTTTGTCTTGTGTTAGCCATTTCACTAAAGAATACCTTAGGGTCTGCTCTATGAGCAAGAGCCCGTGCAGCCACAACGTTAGATTATTTTTAAATAAACTGTAACAAAGAAATTCTTTCTCAACTCCTCATATATGATCTCCTTCAACTTATGACGAAAGAGAATTCTCTTATTTATTTAACTACCCCTACTCCATCATCCTCCAACCCTGGTGTGAGTTAACCCCCCCCCCCCCCCCCCCCCCCCCCCCCAAAACCCCCCCTCCCCCCTCCTCACCAAACCGAAACCGAAACCTGTTCCTTGTCACCTATCGTTTCCTCCATTTTTTCCTTTCCAAATGTTACCTTCATAGATTCTGTCTTGTTTACCTTGGCCCGGAGGGGGGTCCTCCTCTATCCCCTTAATCACCCGGTCCTCAAACCCACCCACCCCCTCGCTCGAAAAGGTAAATGGAAACAAGATGCCTTTGAAGGGTTTATGAGCTAAGGCTTTTTGAGCTGAGGAATCCATTAAACAGATTTATTGTTATAGTTATATATATACATACATATATATATATATATATATATATATATATATATATATATATATATATATATGTGTGTGTGTGTGTGTAAGTGTGTGTATATATATATATATATATATAATATATATATATATATATATATATATATATATATATATATATATATATATATATGCGTAGTCACGGATAGTTTACTTGGATGTAGGTTAAGCGGGTAGATTTTGATGTTATATCACTGGTAGTGTAGTGGCCAAGTTAAATTGAGTTATCCCTCTAATTTGAACAAGCACAATTTTGATGTTTTCGCTTACTCTGGGAGTAAGCTTACAAACTACTTAGTTTTTGTTGTTGTTGTTGGGAAGGGGGGGGGGGGCGGTTAGGAGAGTCTTATGCAAAAGCCTTAAAAGGTCTGAAAAATGTGTTTTGCATTGAGTTTAAGACACAGGAATTTTAGGATGGGATATTTATGATATATTTATTAGAATGAAAATTTAGAAAAATAAATAATGTGCATGTTAAACAGTACAGAACAATTATTTATAATGAAAGATAACGTGTAAATTTGATTTTCGTTGGCGAAACAGCTGGCTATTTGACTGTAGATTCTAGCACACGCCCCCGAGTAAGCTGGAGGTCGGATCACGCCTTGTTCAGTCATGACTCACTAGATTAGACACTAAATTTTCTTTATAAGGACGCAGATTGGGAATATGAAGTACAGGTACAATACGGTATTATGTTATACGTAGTTACCGATTAAGACTGCTAGTTTTTTTTTCACGATCTGTTATTGTATTCAGAATTTTCGTACTTTCCCCTGTATTTCCCTATTGAAATCCACGTCCCTTGGTTCGGAGTCGTCTGATGAAATCTGTCGTTTCCTTAACCTGAAGATGTTATTGACTGAATTTGATCTGAAATTAAATATATGATCTTATTCTATATTCCCGTTTTTCTTTAGTCTCCCATGTCTCTAATTGTCATTTGTACTTGAACATACAATCATACTATATGTTGGATACTTTTGTTTCATCTCCCATTTTCTGATTGTCCATTTGTACTTAAACTTACAATCATACTCTGTGTTGTGATACTTTTATTTCATCTTCCATTTTTCTGGTTGTCATTTGTACTCAAACTTACAATCATACTCTATTTCGGTACTTTTGTTGCATTTCCCATTTTTCTGGTTGTCATTTGTACTCAAACTTACACTCTTACTGTGCATTTTGGTACTTTTGTTTCATCTCCCCTTGAAGGATAATTACAAGTTTTGTTCTCTGTACACGTATGGCACCTCCACACACGTGTGCGTTATACACACGCGCAAACCACATGGCGGAAGGAAATGGCTGAGCTTAAACATGCAAAAGGCACTTCAAAACACAAAGCGAAAGAAATGAATAATGCAGAAGTTTGCTGGCCCGGATATGCTCCTCTTTTCAGCATTTTGGAATCTTGTCACAGAGGCGCGGTCTCTTCCGTAACAGTGTCACTGTTTCCCAGTGAGAACCAGGGGACTGGGTTTCATGTTTGTTTGAAGAATCATAAAGATTTCCTGGAAGATGAAAGACTTGAGTTAGCTAACTGTTGCGAGAGACAGGAACGGGGGAGGTTTCAGAATGTACATTTATAAGATTTGGTTATAAACATTCTTCATTTTGTTTGCTTTGTCTTCACTCATTTTTTCCCAAAATGTGTAGCGATTAGCAGATAATGTTTGTCTAATGTTATTTTAGTCTATAACTGCATATGGCTTATAATTTATATAATATCTTATATAATATATATATTATATATAATAATATATATTATATTGTATTATAGAGAGGAAGGTAGTTGTGTGTATTTTTACATATATGAATGTTATGTATTGTTAGTTTATGACGATATGTTTGCAGGTATAAGATCTTCGCCCTTTTACAAGTGCTTAATAATAAAATTTCTGATGAAGACATCTTGACGAATCTATACCATTTAACCCAGATTCATTTGGATTTATCGCAACCCTGTCCCCTTAAGCTTGAAGGAGGTTGGTCTGCAAGCGCTACGCCGCACCCACTTGTGCATTGTTTACAGTGCAGGAGGATGCGAGATGGCGCTGCTCGATATTTCAAGTGGACCCCCCTTCGCTTTGGCCAGGATGATGGAGTGGCGCCACTTTGTATCTTGCATGAGGCGTATTTGGCAGGGAAAGGTGTGTATATATATATATATATATTATATATATATATATATATATATATATATATATAGTGCGTGTGTGTGTGTGTCCGTGTGCGCTTGCTTGCGTGCGTGCGTGTCCAGATTCTTTAACTAATGCTAAGTTCTATACCATACTTCTGACGTACTTACGAAACTGATGCGAAGGTTTGTTTTATTTTACTTTCTATAGTGTGTGTTTACATAATGCGCACACACACACACACACACACACACACACACACACACACATATATATATATATATTATATATATAAAGAGAGAGAGAGTTCTACAGCTTGCGATTAGGGTAGCTGTTACTGAAAAGTGGCAGTATATGTGTATATATATATATATATATATATATATATATATATATATATATATATATATATATATATCAGAGGAAGACGGACGAAAACCACACATCACTTGGCTGTCTCTTTTTTATATTATTTTGCCGACCTTTCGTAATTATTTACAGAATTACATCTGGGCGGCACATAAGTAAAGATAAAAACATAAAAAAGTTAAAAGTATAGTCTAAAAGTTCATTTAAAAATACCTCAGAGTAAAAATGAAATAAATAAAAAAAATGAAAACACAACCAACCTAGAGGTGAGACAGCAAGGGACTAAATGGAAGGAAACCACCACAGTACGAACTATGCTAAATACAATGACTAGCAGAGTATGGATGTAATACGATGGTACGAGTTGTTTTATAAACAACGACGCATGGATTGTTAACTCTTGTGGTTTGGTAGTATGACCGATTAAGGTTAATTCCATTTTTCATTTTTACGCTCCTTAATAGAGCACTAGTCCTCTCATCCAACTGGAATGCCTTTCACAATGAGATTCTATTTCTAGTTAATTTCTTTAAAGGTAACGGTTTCCCACCTAGGTTAGTATATAGAAAATTGAATAAACTACTAAATAGACATTTCTCTAGAAAACCTGACGTTCCAATTGTATGAGTAAAAATGAGTTTCTATGTAACCTTTCCATATATCCATGACCTAACCTTTCAAAAAAGATTCACACAAATTATTCATGACCATTTCCCAGCCATATCAGTCAAATTAATTCCCAAAAACCCTCTTAATATAGGCTCCTTGTTTAAAATAGAAGATCAGCTGTGTCCTTAAATGTCCTCTGGTGTCATTTATAAATATACTATCCCTAAATGTATTTCAGTGATTTATGTGGGATCCACCAGTCGACTACTTAAGGTGCGCATCGATTCACATCGGGGAACAGTTTCCGCACAGGTAGCAGAATCTCAAACCCAGAGCGCTCCAATATCAGGAACCATGCAAAAAAATGCAAAACCTACATTGACAACAAAGATTTCAATGTAATCGGTCATACTACCAAACCACAAGAGTTAACAATCCTTGAGTCGTTGTTTATAAAACAACTCGTACCATCGTTAAACGTCCATATATCTGCTAGTCAATTGTATTTAGCATAAGTTCGTACTGTGGTGGTTTCCTTCCATTTAGTTCATTGCTGTCTCACCTCGAGGTTGGTTGTGTTTTCATTTTTTTTATTTATTTCATTTTTACACTGATGTATTTTAAATGAACTTTTAGACTATACTTTTAACTTTTTTATGTTTTTATCTTTTCTTATGTGCAGCCCAGAAGATGTAATTCTGTAAATAATTACGACGAAACGTCGGCAAAATAATAAAAAAAAAGAGACAGCCTAGTGATGTGTGGTTTTCGTCCGTCTTCCTCTGAATATGTCGCTTGGAGTAGTTCCCTGTGCCCTGTATCACTATATAATATATATATATATATATATATATATATATATATATATATATATATATATATATTATATGTATATGATATATATATATATATATATATGTTATATGTATATATATATATATATGTATATATATATGGTGTATATATATATAGTAATATATATATATATATATATATATAATATATATTAGGGCTTGAGCCTTGTATGATAAGGCGCCCTATGAGGTAATGTTAGACTAGCGATAATCTATACGCTAAGTCGGTTGGTATTGCACTTCCATCTTCAATGGAGTGTCTGGGGTTTTGTAGATCACTTACGAAGTCGGTATTATCTTACGACGATGTGTTAAAACTCATGGTTCGGTGAGGTTCTTGTAGAAAACACAAGGTATAAAAATAGTATATTCTTCTGAAGTTTTACATGATGAAGATCAGGTATGATCGTACAAGTCTTCTATGACGATAGCTTGATCGCTTCTGCCAATGATGATGGCTAATCCTATTCCTATACATGATAAAGCTTAGGTAAAGAGGTACAGGTCTTCTAATGACGATAGCTAACTCTGTTCTGCCTGTCTACCATCTCTGTTACAAGTTATGAAGGAACAGACAGTAGTTCGAACATATGAACATACTATCAGATGACATAGTTTCATAACGAACACACAATCGAATGAGACACGCTACAGATCACGTAGGCCGTTTGAATAATAGGTCGGGGTAGTTGTCTCAAGCAGGGAGCTTGGACTAATGTTTATAAACAATTGAATGACTACAGGTGACGGCATGTTATCTTAGCTTACATATTTATTGTATACGTCATCTTTAGCGTCTCTAGTCTGATCACATTCCTGCAAGCAATCTGGTTGAACCTCTTTAGTTTTATTTAAAACTTTTATATATATGGACTAACATTCCATATTTTTTATTATGTAAACACTTACATCAGCTCGGTCAGCTACCAAAAAACAACTACTGAATATTACTCAAACTTGACTTGCATCTGACTTATAGGAGGTGATACAGACACTATGTGAATATATATATATATAAGTAAATAAAAATCATGGGTGTACATGAATTGATTCAAGTAATAAAATATAAAACAATGATTATTGGTAAATAATAGTGATCACATGATATATATAATGATACAGTTTTTCACTTCATCTCATTAAGATACATATGCTACAGAAAATACTAATGTACCTCTGACAATTGCATAGAATGAAGATTAACATGATAAAAATCATATTTTAAAACTGATAAAAAAAAATTTCATATAGAATTGATAAAATTTATTAATGGTTATTCTGATTGATTCGTTGATTTTTATGCTAAATGTTATATATCTGATTAGTAATTCATATACTAACTCATAAATAACTGCAGATATTGGTAAGATAAAAGGTAACATATTGATTAGAGGCTACCTGATTTATTTATACATATGTATATGGATTCATATAATTATGATTAATATATGTGCACTTTAAATAGATTCCTATTGCGTACACGCAAAGATATATTTAGATTCTGTTATTTATGATCATTTATATAAGAGATTCCTATTGCGTACACGCAAAGATATATTTAGATTCTGTTATTTATGATCAATTATATATAGATTCCTAGTGCGTACACGCAAAAAATATATTTCGATTCTGTTATTTATGATCATTTATATATATAGGACATGACAGACCGAGGTTATACTACTTCACATTTAACTAGCTTTCGAACCACTTTTCGTCCATTACACAGTTCCAGACAACCACCTATATCCACTGAAACGGCCTTTTTCAATGGTTAAAACAAGGGGAAAATTTGCCTGGGCGGGTCCAACGTTCTATTTTTGCGCTCACTTATTCTCCGCATCCTAAGCTACACTATTACGTTCGCGATGAATAGATCATCCCAGCACGAGTCCTTCGCCAGCAAAGTAGAGTTGAATATCCTTCGGGTCGTCAATTGTCGGAAGTATGTCCCTTTTTGTAGTCGAATTCGACAGCCGCTGGAGCGTTCCGCATTAAAACGAGATTAACGACGAGATACGGTGTCGGTCGCGAAGAAGTCCATGAAATTCCTTTCACATTGTAGGCGGTTGTTACTTGACTGTAGTCGTCCGCTGCGACGAACGATTTTTTGAAGTTGCTATGTAAAGAAACTCTCGTACTGCAGGGATACTGTAACCAGGTTCCATTAATCAGCCTGCAAGTGAAATTATACTTGTCACAAGGGCAAAGTAAATTCAGACGACATCCAAATAGGGAGGGGAGAGAGAGCCAGCCATTTAGACCAGACTTAACCCACATGAATTCGCTGATATTTCGGAATTCAAAAGAGTCCGCTGTACAAACTTTTTTATCATGGCATTAACAATGAGTGAACCTATCCAGGTCTATGATGACTTGTAAAAATATCCAGAATTATAAAAAATAAATAGATATCATTACGAATCTCAAAGAAAATTCGATATTACTGGTAGTAAGTTACTAGACAAGAAGTGGAAAATGGAGCTATTTGTAAGATTGCCAGGCAGCATAAGAGTCAAAGAGAATATTAATCATGATTCTATGTGCCCTAACAAAAGTTTCATATTCAATTTTCTCGTGCGCATCCTCTGAGGTAACTTTTTAAAACATTATAATAGGTAGGTGATGCAACGAAAAAACCCACTATGTAACTAATTTCTAAATAAACTCTGGGTTTTCAAGAAAATGTGACATTTCCCATGAATGTTTTACTTGAATTGAATAGGCTAATGTTGCAAGTAAATAATCCATATCCATATCGTGATACTTCTAAATGTCTATGAGGTTCAGAAAAAATTAATTCATTTTGTTGTTATAGAAATTCTATTTGCTTATTTTGTTCATAATTTAAAATGATTGCAAGTCCTTAACTAATTGCATTACACACACGGATAAGAATATGTTATGTGGCCTGTCATGTGACCTATGAACCACATGTGAAGTTCATGAACTAAGCATTCCTTTCTCCAGTCAATCTGCTTTTGCAAGCAGAGACGACACACAGATGAAGCCTGTGTAAGCAGATTATTGAGGTTAAAAGGAACAAATGCTGATACGGCAATGATGACGTCGTCACTTGGCAGGAGATTGCTCTCAGCCAGCTAAGAGTTTACGTTTACTTGCTGTAAGAGATACGACTTTAGTATTTTCAAATGTATTTTTAGTGTTTTAATTCTCCACCCGCATGAGAAGAATGTCTGGAAAAAAAAAAAAAACAACAGTACCAAAATTGAACAATATTTAGTTTTATTCATGTTGGCATTATGTTAAATAAATATTCCTATTCAAAACTATATGAAAAAAGGTTCCATCACAAATTCTATATATATTATTAGCCCTGTATAAGATTCATATAGGATTATTTCATAGATAACATTTTCACTTCTAGGACTTCCTGACTTTAAAATCTCTTTTTATTTTATTTTATTTATTTTTATTTATTATTAGTTTATTTATTTTTATTTATTTATTTAATTTTTTTTTTTTTTTTTTCATTGACTACGAATTAAAATCACCGGGACAGACAATATTTTGTCAGTAGTTTTGGATATGGTGTTTTTGAACTTTTAGCTTATTTGTCCATTACTAAAGCGTTAAGTTAGAGTTTCAAACTCTTTACGCATTTATAATTTAGATATTTAATTAAAACTATGGTTACGTTTTTGCTTATAATTTTTATCGTGATCCTTTTTATTATATTTGTAACCCTTCCGACTTTTACTTTACGGAGTGTATTATATTGACTACCACTTGTATCCTATTTATTTTTATTTTTTTTTTATATTTTTATTTATTTTTTATATATTTTTTTTTTATATATTTATTTGATAAATTAAATGGTTGGCTTGAATATGTGGAAAAGGTGTTCTAGCGGCGTACCGTATAAGGCTACTTGCGGCCATTAATTTATAGATACAAGATATAACTGATAAAGGTATTTAAAACCGCGAGAACCGCTATAATCCAGTTCGGATCCAACATCACGGAGTTGTAACTCGTAAAACATTGAACTTCCTCTTAATTAGTCAGTTATTCTACCAAACGCTTGACTCGGTGATCAAATATTTATTGGTTTTCTTAATGGAAAGGAATCACACAACGGGGTAAGGAGATTATTATTGATTTACACCACCCGAGTCACAGATCTTATGTTTGAATTCCATATTTACTGATTAGCACTCATAAATACTTTCCTAACGCACTCAATTGCGGTGTTTGGTTTTTAGTGCTATTATTCTATATAAACGTGTCAAAGGAACTATTAACACTAAGAAGTGTTTATTCCCTCGTCAGACTCGTATTCTGTTAATAATTCTAGTATATTCTTTCAAGGATTGATTTGGCCACA
The DNA here is from genome assembly GCF_015104395.2 of Macrobrachium nipponense. Classification (NCBI taxonomy): domain Eukaryota; kingdom Metazoa; phylum Arthropoda; class Malacostraca; order Decapoda; family Palaemonidae; genus Macrobrachium; species Macrobrachium nipponense. The sequence goes on along the minus strand of NC_061088.1, from coordinate 2,505,630 downwards.
GGATAGGCCTCCTAAAATGACAGGTGTCTTAGTGTATCCCTTGTTTTCATGACACGTGTTACAATTAGTTATGTGCTTTTTATATCTGTAAGCATTGTAGGCCAGTAAAATAGTGATTTGGCGTTTTCTGTGACATAGTAGGGAACCCCTGGATGACGGAATGCAACCAGTTTATGACGATTGGTATGAAAAAAGATTATTACTACACCTGGTCATTATATATAGTCATTGCTGCTTGTTCTTCGGGTTTACCTCGTCACAGACCCTACACATAATATTACATTTGATTACATTATTCTGATACACATACTTTAAATAACTTTTGCTTTAGGGTTTCTGCTCGCAAGTGTGTATTGTTTATGCTTAGCCGCTGACCCTGGTTTCCGTTTCGAAGTGTTATTGTTTGGTGTTTATTGCTGCTGACTGTTTCCGTTTCGAAGTGTTTATTGTTTGGGTTATGTTCTGTTGACTCTTGCTTGTCCAGTTCGTAAAACAGTTCTGCGCTCCAACCCATAGATATTCAATGCTCGCGATCTCTTGGGGTTAAGGAATTTTTCTTGTTTAGATACGGTTTTAACAATAGCAACGGATGTTTCTATATCTTTTAGTCAATTAATGGTTCTTTGCTGTATGTGCGGGATTGCGGGATAATGCGTCAGCTATGATATTTGCTTTTCCCAGGTAGATATCTTATCTTGGGCTCCAAAAGACCTGAATGATCATTTGTCACCGAGTTCCTTTTGGACTGTGATTAAAGCCTTTGAGAAAAAAACTCGGTAAAGGTACTCATGTTCAGTAAGGACTTTATCAGGATAGCCATAGATTATGAACTTAAAATATACTAGTGAGTTAAAGATACCTAGCCCTTCCTTGCATATTACTGTATATTTACTTTCAGAGGGCTTTAGTTTACGTGAATAAAAAAGCTATTAGGGAAGAACTGTTTATCATATTACTGAAGTAGTATCCATCTTACCCCTTGGTCTGAGGCGTCTGTTGCAATAAAAAAAAATTCTTCTTATTTAAATCAGGGATTTTTAAGTTAGGTAAGCTGCATTTTCCGCTTTTAAGATATCGAAACGCCTGTGATGCTTTTCAGACCATAATAAATCTACGCTCTTCTTTCCGTAAGATCTGTTAAAGGGAGCTGTCATGATTGAAGAGTTACATATTTACATACGATTGTAATACCCACTACAGCGCAAAACAAAAGTGCTGTTTATCCCCCTTTTTACGTTAATAAGTACCAAAAGGAAATTTATGAATAGCCGACACCTTACCTGGACTACTTTTAAGACCTTGACCAGACACATTGAAAAAAACCTAGATACATGTTCCGGTTTTTAAAAAAAACTCACATTTAGATATTTTTACTCTGAGATTATTGTCTTTTTGGTCTCTGTAAGCACTAGCTCTACTATGTGAATGTACTTCTAAGGTATTAGAAAAGATTTACAAGATCATCCATATAGGCCATGTAGGGTAAATCCCCTAAAAATCTCCCAAAACACTATATTGTAATTGGGGTGCAACGGTAAGCCGGAGGCATACGAAAATAAAAAATTGATAATGTCCCCTGAGTGCTTGAAAAAAAAACGGTATGAGGTACAATTCACTTAGTAATGGTATCAGTGAAAAACTTGAAGTAAAGTCCAAGTTGGTGAAAAAAATTAAAAAAAAAAAAAAAAAAATTTTTCTAACCTAACAGAGATAAGATGTCGTCGGACAATCGCTACTGGAAACTATCGGAAGTCGTTTCCTTCCTTGTTTAAGCGACAGAATCTACGCAGATACGCCAAGTCCGATCTTTTATGGCATGACATTTGAGGGGAAAAATTATATGGGCTTATTTGATTTCCTAATGGCTCCTATTACTAACATTTTTCAACTTCGTCATTTATCTCTATTTTGAAATTTCATTGAGAGTCTACACGAAGGTACGTATATAGCTTTATGTTTGTCCTTAGACCGTATTTTTGTGTGTTAAATTACATCCGTTTTTTTTCCAGAGATCACTCGCCAGTGGAGAACTTCCTGGTATTCAGGTAAAAGATAAAAAAAAATTCTGCTGAATCACCTCTGCTTGAATGACTTTACGGATATTACTTTAGGTAGATTATCAGAGAGATTCATCCACGACTGGTTGGGCGTGATTAAAATTAGCAACAATAAAAAATGCGATATTTATAACTTCTGTATCCACGATATGTATACTTTTAGGGCTTTGTTCGCGGAAATCGTTATATTTCAGAGTGTCGGGAAGATTAAAATTTCATTTCCCAGCAAAGTCTTTTTACACGCACTAAGACATTCGAGGTTGCATGCTTCTCGAGATTTTGCGTGCAATTGCGACTGCGGTTGTGGGAGAATTCTGTTGGGTCATTTGAACAATGTTACGATTTATGAGACAAATGTATAGTTCCTTTATATAAGTTATTATTTGATTAACTGTCTCATTTTTGTTCAAAACGGATTTTAATATGTTTGAAGGTGTTTATATTGATTTTCCTTTGATAAACACGCCTTATTTTGCAGGATGTAAGATAATATTTTGTATACCCCTAGATGAATCTTACAATTACACTAGATACAGATCAATTTTTTTTATAACTATAGAGGTATCTGTAAGCGCTCGCTTATCCGGACTTCTCATTAGGGAAGTTCGAACAACAGACGGTGAGTCCGTAAATACAAGATATTGCGTGTGCTAAAGAAATAAACAAGATATTCTAATTTTTACGGCGCGTACAGTTGGGCTTAATCCACCAGTATTTATTATAACATTAATGTATTAAAATAAAACGAAAACCTGCTCTGATTACTTATACGGTCGTGTGTTTCATAGGAAAAATCCTTTTTAATTCAAAAAGATATTGGTATGAAACCAACATCGCTTTTCCCCCACTCTGCTAGAGTCGCTTATTGTGTGGAATTTGCTATGTTTTGAACACTTCGGCAGTTTTTGACTAACCTTGACCGCTTGACTAGGTGACACAGTAAACCGAGTTTGCTTGTTTGATTCTGAAAGGCTACTGTTTCTATTTCTTTTTGTAATAATTAGGATCCTTCTCTTTATTACCATCGGCAACGTATTGTGTGTTTTTTTTTAGCATTATGTTGCTGGTTACGTATAAAGCAATGAAATGACGAACTATTAGGAACTGAGCGATTACTAATAAGACAAGTTATCTCTACTGGTATCAATATTAACTGTTTGTACTTGCATTCTTTGCTAAAATTTTAAATAGTGAGGGATCCTGGTCAGCGCATTTAGCCTGATGAAAGTTTTTTACAGACATGTTATTCCTTGCAATCCAGCCATATTTTTAAAGTTGAGTTGATCATTGAGGTTCGATATTTTATATAACTCAAAAACTCAAGGCTAAAACTGCGATCGGGACTTTGCAAAGGAGCATTTATTGTCATGACCCGAAATAGTGTTTACCTCTAATTTATATGAGTTTGTACGGGTGTTTCCACTTGTTTTTTGTGTGTTTTCTAATCACTACGGTGCTTAACGACCCTACCCGGTGCATCTGTATAAATACAGACTCCACTGTAAACGCATATTCACTGTTTTAATATGATTTGTTACGTAAGGATTAATAATCACCCAAAATGATAAAGTTAACATAGTATATGATTATGATATTTCAGTAGAACTTCTGGAAACAGACACTCAAAGATAAAACTCGCAGTAGCGAAATCTCAATGATATAGATAATTTCTGTAAAAAAGTAAGATTAAGAATGTCTCGTAACTCAGCCACAGGAATAACGAAATTCGACCTGCAAAGGAAACACTCAAAGTTACTCCAAATGAATAAAAAATTGTACTTAGCTTGCTTTTGTGGGAAGTCACGGTGTTCCGATAACGACACACGCCTTGGTCCTCCTCTATTTAGCGGACGACCTGGTTTGGCTTCAGTTTCCCCGTGCGCGTTGTTTCGATGATTCGAGCCCTTGAAAATCCGATGCTGCAGACGCGTTCGGTTGTTTCTTGCAGTGCCGGAAACGCTCACTAACGATGTTTTTCTTGAATGATTCTATTGAGAGACGAAGCTTCCGTTGCCGTAGGAAAAGACACGTCGGTTTTGTTTCTTGAAGTTATTCACTAACGATGATACTAAGTTGCTTGACGAATCTTGTTGTTTTCTGAAGTCGCTCACTAATGATGATACTAGGTTGCTTGAAGAATCTGCTGCTTTCGTCGTCGTTGACTTCATGATTTATTATTCTGTTTTTTCTTCGTAGGACGTTGTAGAGTTCTTCTGGTCCGCTGGCCACCAAATATTAGGGCTTGAGCCTTGTATGATAAGGCGCCCTATGAGGTAATGTTAGACTAGCGATAATCTATACGCTAAGTCGGTTGGTATTGCACTTCCATCTTCAATGGAGTGTCTGGGTTTTGTAGATCACTTACGCAGTTCGGTAGTTATCTTTACGACGATGATGTTAAACTCATGGTTCGGTGAGGTTCTTGTAGAAAACACAAGGTTATAAAAATAGTATATTCTTCTGAAGTTGTTTTTACATGATGAAGATCAGGTATGATCGTACAAGTCTTCTATGACGATAGCTTGATCGCTTCTGCCAATGATGATGGCTAATCCTATTCCTCTACATGATAAAGCTTAGGTAAAAGAGGTACAGGTCTTCAATGACGATAGCTAACTCTCGTTCTGCCTGCTACCATCTCTGTTACAAGTTATGAAGGACAGACAGTAGTTCGACATATGAACATACTATCAGATGACATAGTTTCATACGAACACACAATCGAATGAGACACGCCTACAGATCACGTAGGCCGTTTGAAATAATAGGTCGGGGTAGTTGTCTCAAGCAGGGAGCTTGGACTAATGTTTATAAACAATTGAATGACTACAGGTGACGGCATGTTATCTTAGCTTACATATTTATGTATACGTCATCTTTAGCGTCTCTAGTCTGATCACATTCCTGCAAGCAATCTGGTTGACCTCTTTAGTTTTAAACTTTTATATATATGGACTAACATTCCATATTTTTATATGTAACACTTACATATATATATATATATATATTATATATATATATATATGAGAGAGAGAGAGAGAGAGAGAGAGAGAGAGATATCTACAGTATACGATAAGGGCAGCTATTCTGAAGAGCGAGCATAGATCCACACTATATGTATATATGGCAAAGATACCCTTATCTATGGAGGGAAAGACATTCGGAGCTTGCGACGTTATTGCCACTATATCTGCGGAAGTGAAGAGAGAGGTGGAGAGAGAGATCTGCAATTTACGACAACAGTACTCCGGTCTGAGGAAAGTGAGAGAGAGAGAGAGAGAGAGAGAGAGAGAGAGAGAGAGAGAGAGAGAGAGAGGGGTAGGTAGGTGTGGATTACCCCTGAATAGCAGCTGATTTGATGAAAATATCCTCTGGAATTCAATATCCCAGAAAAGAGGGAGTCTTAATTCACGCCAACGATACCTTTGTCTATGGACCAGAGAGAGAGAGAGAGAGAGAGAGAGAGAGAGAGAGAGAGAGACCCTGGCGAAGTTGTTGGAAACTCCTTGA
>NC_061088.1:2490063-2495063 GCF_015104395.2 Macrobrachium nipponense | reverse complement strand
AATTAGTTAATTGATTTGGCCACGATAGAGGTTTCGGGGAAACCCCCGAAATGCCATTTTAATGGGTATCGGGGAAACCCCCGAAATGCCATTTTAATGGGTAAAGTTGATGATGATACAAACTGAGTTCCTTTCTGGATTCGTGAGAGAGAGAGAGAGAGAGAGAGAGAGAGAGAGAGAGAGAGAGAGAGAGAGATTAAGCGTGTAGGGCTTAGACCTGAGCTCTTCATTTATACCCTGATAGCTGATTTATCGCCGTTCAGCGTGAAGGGAGACCGAACAAGAAATGTTTTTCCTAATGTGTGCACTTCGTCTGTGGCTCCTAATTGCTTTCGAGGGCAAAAATACAGCTTCCCTGATTATTAGTTACTATACGCGTACACCGTGTTTGCTTTTCTTAGTATGGAATGATTCTCCATTTATTAAGCCCCTTAGGGGGGTTAGTGCCCTCATATTGTCACTCACGCGGTACACTGTAGGCATTACTTTGGGATTTTTTTTTTTTTTTTTTTTTTTTTTTTTTTTTTTTTTTTTTTTGCGGTGTCCCTTCGTCCAGTATCTGCAACCCCTTTCGTTACTTATGCTGTCTTTCTTCCATCATTTTTTTTTCCATCCTCTCCTAACAATTGATTGTTAGTGCAACTGCTTTGAGGTTTTCCTCTTGTTCCACCTTTTAAAACTTCTGGTACACTCACTGTCCCTTTCTGCGCTGAATGACCTCATAGGACGAATCCTTTGACATAACTATTGTATCATAATTCCAGTTCATTTATGAGCCATGCATTCTACTACGTTCAATTCCCAAGTGTCTCTCCGTTTCATAGGATAGGACGAGGAGAGTGTTGCATTCATCAAGGTAAAAGTAAGACTTTCTATTGATTTATCGATCGCATGTCTTGAATTCCCGCTATGATTCATTTGGCTTCGGTGTCAGTTTTTGCAGCGGTTTAATGTGTTCATTCCGAAGTCCTGAGGTTGATTTCAGCATTTGAGCGACATCGAACCAATCATTCGATTAGTATTGTTTATGGGGCGCGTGATGATATAGCGATTAACCTCCGCTGACTATTGGTATAATTAGAAATTGATAATGATTTAGTGATACTTGATATGATTGGACTTAGCGTGTTTTATTTTTTTATCACATTTATTATTTCATTGATCTGTGTTTAACGTTGTGTACACACACACACACACACATATATATATATATATATATATATATATATATATATATATATAATTTATATATCAGACGATAGAAAGTAAGTCCTAGAAATCTCGAACTTATTTTGAATAAAAGTTTTCCTTAAAGACTATTCCGTTTAAATGAGGTTCTGTTATTATTAACTGTATTAATGCAGAGGACATTCTGCAAGTGATGATTTTATATATTATTATATATATAATATATATATATATATATATATATATATTTATAAATATTTATATATATATATATATTTATATATATATATATATATATATATATATATATATATATAATTATATATATTATATACATATATATATTAAATGTATAATATATCTATAATATATATATATAATATATATACTATATATATATTTATATATATATATATATTATATATATATAAATATATATATATATTTTATAGCTCATATATACATATATATAAAATGTGTGTTCAATTGGCCTGAGGAGGTTTAAGCCCATCCGAAAGTTTAATGTTACTCCAGGTGATGTAAGCAGTGAAGCAGCTATGGTCATAAGTCAACTATGGGGGTTCACAGCCCGTGCTTCTGATGTCTAGGGCCGCCCCTTACGACGGTCCTGATTTGCTGTTGATAAGCCAATCACAGGGCTGGAAACTCTCAGTCTCTCTCGAGAGTTCACATAGGCAGGATGTATGTCCATCTCCTGAGGGATACATCTTTCAAAAGTATCCCTCAGGAGAGGTGGAACATACATCCTGCCTATGTGAACCCTCGAGAGAGACTGAGTTTCCGGCCCTGTGACTGGCTTATCAACAGCCAATCAGGAGCGTCGTAAGGGGTGGGCCTAGACATCAGGTGCACAGGTGATGTGAATCTACTATAGAAGCTTCATTCCAGAATACTTTCTGTCCTTCCATTAGTAAATTGTGTAAGTACGAGTGAGAGATAAACGGATATGCATTTTTTCATGAAGTGGACGTTATAAACGCGAATGGAGTGCGAAATAGCAAGTCCTTTCAATATTCATCCTCTAATGTTTGTAATATAATCAAATTGAGAGAGAGAGAGAGAGAGAGAGAGAGAGAGAGAGAGAGAGAGAGAGAGAGAGAGAGAGAGATGCATGCAAAACTTGTAACATGAAGCAAAAACATTTATAAATCTTGCGCCCAAAAACTAATCTTGATAAACTCCGTAAAAATCTTAAACTGGAATTTGCCAATAATAATAATAATAATAATAATAATAATAATAATAATAATACAGGTTTTATTGAAAATAATGGCTATTTCAGCAGCGTTTATTTTGTATAGAAGTTTCCCTATTCTTCTCATTACTGACTTTTCTAAGAAGAATAGAGAAACTTCTATACAAAATGAAGCTGGCTGAAACAGCCATTATTTTCAATAAAACCTGCATTAATGAAGGTCTTCTTCCAGCAAATAATAATAATAATAATAATAATAATAATAATAATAATAATAATAATAATATCGCACAATTCAAATAACTTAACGTCGCAAATGGTTTTCGGAAACTCCAAACTCGTCCCGGGACAATGAATGCATTAATTAGGGCCAACGTCAGTCCCAGCTCACTAATTATCAGGCGAAATGATCAATTATCGGGGGAAATTCGTAGGGCAGAGTTCGCCTTATCAAGTGCGCAAATCTTGTGCTGTCGTGATTGCCCCGCAAATATTTTTCTTCTCTCTCGTTGTTAAATATTAAATGTTATTTTTAATGCGCGTCCCATGGGACTGGTTTGGTAGAAAAAGGGTAATGGGTTCCATTGAGGCCTGGGAACCAGCAGAATTTGTGAGCGAATAGGCAATATATACTTTAAAGGTAAATCAACTCTCAAGGAAAATTAAGGGAAAAAAAGAAAACGGGAATTACCACAAAGGGATTCCGTCCCGTAGGGGGATAGTACCGTCAGTGCTCCTCATACGGTGCACTGTAGTCATTTCTTAAGATTCTCTCCAGCGTGTCTTCGGCCCCCAGCTGCAACCCATTTCGTTCCTTTCCCTGTGCCTCCTTTCATATTCTCTTTCTTCCATCTTACTTTCCACCCTCTCCTAACAATTGCTTCATAGTGCAGCTGCTTTGAGGATTTCGACCTGTTGCACCTGTCAACCTTTTTACTGTCAGTTTCCATTCCAGCGCTGAATGGCCTCATAGGTCCCAGTACTAGGCCTTTGGCCTAAATTCTATATTCAATTCAATTCAATAATGGGAGTCCGGTAAACTAGAATCAGGAAGAGAGTTCCCAAGATTGGTGATTGATGGAAAAAGAAGTATATTTCAGTTGAACCAGACCACTAAGCTGATTAACCGCTCTCCTAGGGCTGGCCCGAAGGATTAGATATTTTTACGTGGCTAGGAATCAATTGGTCACCTAGCAACGGGACCTACAGCTTATTGTGGGATCCGAACCACACTATATCGAGAAATGAATTTCTAATCACCAGAAATAAATTCCTTTGATTCCGTGTTGGCCGAGCCGGGATTCGAACTTCGGACCACCGGATAGGCAGCCGAGCACGAAAACCACTCGTCCAGCGAGGAACTGGTGATTGATGGAAACCACAGTTGCTTTAGAAGAGCGCGCAAGCGTCTGTATGAGAAAATACCGTACAAGCAAGCAAGCAGCAAGCTTGCGCTTTCGTGGTTGGAGTTACACCACGCCCATAACCCAATAAAACATATGCTTGATTGAAGTATCGCTTTTGTGCAAGCAGTTCATGCTTGACGATTCCTTTCTTGCAAGCAAAGAAGACAGTCATATAAACGTTTGCTAAATGTAACACTCGTGCGAGCAGATCAATGAAGTGCTTGCATGCACGGAATAATGCTTCGTGCAAGGAAGGTCGTGCTTCTATCGATAAAATGTTACTTCGTACAAGGAAGCTAAATGCGTGGAATTGCGAGACACTGCAAGCAAGGGAGAAATGATGGCTAGCGAAAGCAAGCTTCAAAGGATTTACATCAAGAATGAGTATCTTGTTTTATTTATATTATTTTTACTTTGTTGTTTTTTCCAGTTAGTGAATACCCGCTGTGGCTAGTTACCATTAAGAATTATGATAGAAATGGAAACAAAAATAAATACATAAATAAAATAAAAAAACGTATACGGACGAAAATGGTTTTAGTGTGAGGTCGGTAGCTTGCTGATAAGGAACGCGCTGTTGCAATAAATAAGAGAAATTTGTTTATGTCTGGATATCCTTATTCAGAACGAGAGTCAATAAACGCCTCATATTATTGCAATCTTGCCAAATAAACGCCCCCATTTCTCTCTCTCTCTCTCTCTCTCTCTCTCGTACTGGGTCACTGAAGTATCTGCTTACGGGTAAATTCAAAACTTAAGTTATTGGGATCAGTTATGCTAACGATTGATACTAAATACGGCCTTTACAGCGGTATTGCGCTCAAATGCATCCATTGAAATGGTTGAGGCTATTAAGTTGTTGGACTTTATATATCGTTTATGTTAACTTATTTTTATAATATGTGTACATTATATATAACTGTATATAATATGTAAATCTATATATATATATATTTATATATATGGATGTATGTATATATATATAATGTATATATATATATATTTATATATATATATATATATACTACATACATATATATATACATAAAAAATAGTCGTAATTTTCTTGTAATCAGAGGATTATGTCATTAATATATAATATATTAATATTTATAAATATATTATTATATATTATATAATAATCTATAATATATATAATAATTATAATTAATATATACTATAATTAATTA
>NC_061088.1:2467563-2485063 GCF_015104395.2 Macrobrachium nipponense | reverse complement strand
GAGAGGTCTAATGAAGAAACTCGACATGAACTTTATACATAAAGTTTCCATTGCTTTATTGTAGTTTCAAAATTAGATTAAGATTTAGATTTTAGAGTTTGCGATGGAATTAGAATAAAAGTAAACGAAGTTTCCGGAATCTGGAGTTTCGCTTGAATGCTTATTAGACAAGATTAGGCTTAGGATTAGGCCTGCCTTTCAATACAAAAAGCCTATAGTTTGTGACAAAAGTAAATGAGCTAAGTTTTCGAAACCGGTAAGCTCACTTGAGTTTGGAATGCAGATTGCCTCGTTCCCATTATCATCCTGAAGTTATTTGTTCGAGATTCAAAGATCATTATTATTATTATATATTATTACGAGCTTGATGGCGAGCACTACGCCGCCGCGCTGGAACCCGGCGCTGCCCATCATGTCTCCCCTACTCTCCCTATCCCTTACCTACCCTGCCCCCAACCCGGGGCGCACAAACAGGTATGCATGAGTAGGATGGATGTGTCACGTCTCATTGCTTGACCTTTGACCTAAATGTTAAATGATTCCATTCCATTCTATTCAGCATCATTACATTACAGATATATATCTGTGAAATCGATGGCCAAGCACTGGGACCTATGAGGTCATTCAGCACTGAAATGAAAATTGATAGTAAAAGGTTTGAAAGGTGTAACAGGAGGAAAACCTCAAAGCAGTTGCACTATGAATCAATTGTTAGGAGAGGCTGGAAAGTAAGATGGAAGAAAGAAAATATGAAAGGAGGTACAGTAAAAGGAACGAAAGTGCTTGCAGCTCAGGGGCCGAAGGCACGCTGCAAAGAACCTTAAGTAATGCTTACATTGCACCTCATGAGTTCCACTGACGGCACTACCCCCCTACGGGGTGTATGATTTATAGAGTAGGAGCAGTACGGTACGAGATCGGGTACCCAGTATGGATAGTTTTGCGGTGGTCAGCCTCGTCATACTTACTGATACGATCTAAATCTATGTTTTAAGTTCTCAATTAATGCCAACATCAAGTTCATTTCGCCTTTGGCCGCGCGAATGATTGCAAGAAAAAGACGACGCATTACCATCTTCTTTTCAAGGCCAGTCATCGTGTCTTCGGTAAAGGCTGATGAAGTGGACGTGAATAGTTGAAGGACGCTGGGAATAAGCGGCCTTTGATTATTAACGCCGAAGGAATTTATCTCCACCTGTCGACGTTGGCTGTTGACTGTTTAAAGTCAGGTGGTATTACGTCTTGGGCTGAGGATAAATCATTTTTCAATCATCTAATATATATCTTTTATCTATCTATCTATATATATATATATATATATATATATATATATATATATCTATATATATCTATATATATATATATATATATATATATATATAGTATATATATGTATATATATTGTATATATATAGTTTAAAGATATATATATATATATATATATCTATCATATATATATACATACATACATACATACATATACATCATACCTCGTATATACTACATACACTCAACCCATGAAGAAAACCATACCACATGTATAGTTACAACTCCCCAGAAAGCAAAAGCAGCCATAGAAATCCCTTCATTTCAGATGCAATGTAGGTCACAACAGAGCTCTAAGCACCGAGAGGAGAGATAGATCGAGCGATTGGCCCCTCGTAGCAGCAAGAGTTATAGGGCACTGGGCAAACACTCGGGCACGACCATTAATGAAGCGAGCATGTCGGTCGTCTCGTATTCGCTGTAACAACACCGGTCGGTATTTACCCAACGAAAACCCGTCGCTGGTGCTGCCTCGGCGCAGCAGCAGCTACTTCAAAGTGGGTAGGAAGGACCTCTGTCCCATTTGCCCTTACTCCTCCTCCTCCTCCTCCTCCTCTTGTTGCTAATTCATCCTCTGCTTCAGATGCTACTTCAGAGTGTGGACCTCTGTCCCTTTTCCTTACCCTCCGTCTCCAAGCCAAGAGGCCATTGGACAGAAGCTAGCGGACAACTCTAGCGCACAGGCAGAGAGAGAGAGAGAGAGAGAGAGAGAGCGTCGTCCATTGTGTATCGAGCAAACAGGAGTGATTGATAACATTTGCATTTGCCCGAGAACTAGATGGCGCTTTAGCCTCATAAACTAAGTGGAGGAGCGTTTGTGCACACTCCGAGCCCTCGGTATTGGATTTGCACAGCTGTTCAGAAATCCTCCTGCCGAAGGGTGGGATTTCTCTATATAGCCTCTCTGGTCGGGTGTCTGAGTGGAATTCCTCGGAGATGAGTCACTTTGTGGGGCTTTTTCTCTCCTTATTTGGGAGTCGTGTGGGCGCTTTCAAGGTTGTTTCAGAAAATAGGATCCTTATCAGAGATTATTTGGCTTGCTGGATCGCGTGTCATTGTTCTAGATTTTTGACGTAATTGAAGGGGGGTTGGATTTCATTCTGCGCATTTATCATAGGGGCAGTGTGCTGTTATGTGCACATACACGTGAAACCTTTCATTCTGACTTATCGTATGATGGATAGCTCATCTTTCGGTTACGAGGTCAGTGTAGCTCATCTTTCTGTTACGAGGTCACTGTGAATAGTACACATTTCTGCCTTATTTCTTGACAGATATGACTTCTCTCTGCTCGTTTTATTATCAGTCAGTTTGTGCTTAGTGGCACGTAGTAATGTTGCACTTTTACATGGCCAGGAGTCATTCATTCTGTAGGTATTTCACGTGGAACGTTAATATTCAGAATGCTATTTTCGGGGAGAAAGCTTACAAACTTCTTTGTTGTTGTTCTCGTTCTTAGTGGGTGGGTAGGCAAGGTCTATGGAAGAGCCTGAAAAGGTCTAAAAAAAGGCTTTTCGCGTTGAGTTAAAGATACAGGAATTTTAGGATGTGGTATCTTTGATTTACTTATTAGTGTGAAAATGTAAAAAAAAAAAAATAAAAAAAAAAAAATTGAAAAAAGGTGCATCTTAAACAGCACAGAAAAATGATTTCTAATAAAATATATGCTATTTTAATTGTAGTTGGTGAAACGGTTCTCTATTTGACCGCAGATTTTAGCTCGTTTTAATTTACGTTGAAAGTGAGGAATATAATGTTTACAACTTATGCGTGAGGGGGAAAATCTTGCATGCGTCCCAAGTAAGCTGGAGGTCGGATCACGCCTTGTTGCTCTCAAGTAGTTACAGAAGGCGAAAGAACAACACCATTGGGTAGACTCAATTAACCATGGATAGACCTCCCCTTGGAGACTGCATGCGCGGGATATTGAAACCTCATGTGATGGTGTAGTTGCCATGGTTCAAAGCAATCGCGGTCGCTGAAGGGGGGCGGGGGTGGGGTGGGCTGGGTAGTGGAGACTGGTAACTGTAGCAGTGGGTTACAATAAGGCCAGAGAGCCAGCGGAGCTTCCTCTGGGTGTGTTTGGAAGATTTTGAGATGAGTGACTGAACGCCCTTTTATTTTACCTTACGAGGAGAGAGAATAGAAGAGAGAGAGAGAGAGAGAGAGAGAGAGAGAGAGAGAGAGAGGTTTTAATCCACCCACTCAAAAAATTAAATCTACTGATTATTATTTCATTAAAATTTCTGTGTATATTTTAGCAACATTAATTCTAAGTGTAACTGAACCAATGGCGCTTCTTATCGTCAAGTTGTAAGTAAAGAGTTGTGGTTTTGTAACCAATACTTAATTAGTTGTTTTGTCACCATTGGTTAGATTTGTCTAATATACAAAAGGGTTAAAAATTCATTCGGGCTTTCTCATATATAATACAAAAAAATATTACAATGTTTATATTAGTGGTATCTTTATCTCGGAAGAAATAGGACCATTACTTTCGCAAATTGGAAAATAACTAAAGCCAGATAAGTAGTTAAAATTGGAAAGTTTGTAGTTGAAGACAGGCCTCTCCCCCTCCCTCCCCAGTTCACCTTGAATAACAGTTAATTTTTCACTAACCATGGTCTTTGTTAGACTGCCTTGCGTCCTTACACGAATTTCTTAATGTAAATTAATGTATCTTTTATTATTATAAATATTATTATGATGGAGGAATGAGAGAGCATTGCCATGGCTTGTGCAACGTTCAATTTTTATTAATATTATTATAATTTTTTTTTAGTGTGGGGTTCCTGCTACTTCGGCATCTAGTTTCTCCAGGTTCCTTTTCAGTGATCTTGGGATCATGCCAAGTGTTCCTATGAAGATGGGTATACAATTTCCATTGGCATATCCCATGTCCTTCTTATTTCTATTTTCAGGTGTTGATTCTTGAAAATATTATTATTATTATTATTATTTTTATTATTATTATTATTATTATTATTATTATTATTATTATTTTTAGAATATCAGTGACACTCATTGTCACGGCTCATGCAACGTTCATTTTTCATTATTATTATTTTTGTTGCTGGATACATCAGTTTCATTTTCACACATAATTTTCATTTTCAACATAATAGTTCCAAAGTCAATCAAGTTGACGTTCCAAAATCAAGCATAATTTCATGCCACTCCGCTAAAATTGTATAAAATCTAAATAGCGATATAGTGATGGTGTACATTCATACCAATTTTTAAAAATTAATTTTTCATTCTGACTTCGTGATTAACGCTGTCAGATGCAGTGGTGGCGAACAGAATATCGTAGACAAATGGCATACACTGTCTATTTATGAAAAGGACTGCATTAGTATATATTGCGTTTTAAAATATATTTTTTGTTTCAGCAGGTCATACGTACCTTTCCTGTATATATATATAGTATATATATATATATATATATATATATATATATATATATATATATAATATATATATATATATTTAGCAGGTCATACGTACCTTTCCTGTGTATTGTGTGTGTATATATATATATATATATATATATATATATATATATGTATGTATGTATGTACATATATATATATATATATATATATATATATATATATATATATATATATATATGAAATGTATTAGTGTTTATACTCACATACAGGACTACACAAATACATTAAGACGCGTAAATATATATACATTATATATACGATTATATATATATATATATATATATATATATATATGTATATATATATATATTATATATATATAATTTATTATAGTATATGCATACATATGTATGCATATATGTACATACATATATAAAAATGTATATACTCACACACACTGCCACCAGTATTGATGTGATATATTTTCCAATGGGAACGGCAACGCTAAACAATATATTGTATATAATATTTACAATTTTGTTAAGTAGTGACTAACTAGTACAAATTCCTATTACGGAGAACATCTGTGCCATCGTTCTTTGGAAGGATTCGTTTCCTTGAAGCATATAGTTTAAAGACTCCCCCTTACCCCCTTCCCCACAACGTTCCTACCCCCTCCCCCTTCCTCTATACCATAACGAAGCTTCAAGGAAATCAATAGCACTTGAGAATTAATTGGTAAATGCCTTTTGCTTTGCGTAGGACAGAAGATGTTACAAAGTTTCGGAAGCGTCAATTAATCAACAGTGGTTTTGTTGTGTTGAACAATCTTTCCTAGTATTGGTCCCTTGGGTGGATTTCAGGAGAGTTGGGCTACAGTGCCGTCTGTTGTGCTCTGCGAATTAAAAAAAAATTATTTATATTGCGTTAGATTCCCAGAAGACTGAGTAATCATATAAACATAATGTACGAGAGCTTTGACTATTAAATGAGCATCGTAATAACATAAATAATCTTGGGTAATGTCAGTATGGTTTTATACAATTAAAAAAATATAATGCCTTGGTGAGGCTGTATATTATTTTATAGCCATTTTCAGTGACAAATCCATAGAGGTATTTATTTATTTATTTATTTATTTATTTATTTATTTATTTATTTTTATAGACTGTAAGTCAAAACCGACAACGTCAGAAGATGAAGTGACGACGCTGTCAAGAAAAGCTTTCATGTAAGTGTGGTTGCGAATATGAGTTTTCTCTTTATTATAGTTATATTATGGTTATTCAAGATCCCTTATGTTGTAAGGATTGGAATGGTTTTAGGTTTCCAGTTGCAAACATACCTCTTGTTTCGAGTGCCTTGATTTAGGTGTCCTGATTACGTCCCCAGTTGCAAAAATACCTCTATTTCAAGTACCTTAATTTCAGTGTTCAGTTTGAGGCGAACCTCTTCATTTCAAGTGTTTGTCTATTTCGGTTGCCCAGATGGCGTCATGAAAATTTCTCTCTCTCTCTCTCTCTCTCTCTCTCTCTCTCTCTTTTAGTATTAACCGAAATTTAACTTGGCGTTTTTCATCTCGAAGGGTGACTCGAACGTCATGATGTTCCCATCCCTCCGAATTTTGATATATTAGTCCCCTTAGGGTGATAGCGCCGCCAGTGTACCTCACGTGATGCACAGTAGATGCCTACGGTTCTCCGAGGCTTCCCTTCGGCACATAGGTGGAAGCCCTTTTCATTCCTTTTAATGTACCTCCTTTCATATTCTTTTCTATCCATCTTACGTTCCACCTTCTGTCAATTGTTTCACAGTGCCACTGGGAGGTTTTCTTCTTTGTATATATATCTAATATATATATATATATATATATATATTATATATATCTATATATGTATGTCTAACTCCTCACTGTATGGAAATTCAACCACGCTAACTATTTTCTCTTTTTCCATTTCCTTCGATAATCTTTATCCGAGCGTCACCCTTTCTTCTTCCTCTCCTGTATCCGGTCTACTTCTATTCTCGTATTTTTTCCACCCTTCTCCTCTTCTTCTTCGGTTCTTCTTTTTTTTCCCCTCTTTTCTTTCGGTTTTCGGACAAATTCTTTGCCCTCTTCTTTCGCTGCATTTCCTATGGCTTTTACATTTCTTCTTCTCATTTCTCTCTGCGTTCTCATTTCCGCCGTTATTCCTGTCTTTGGTTCCTCGTCTTGATTTTTCTTCATTTTCTCCTCGGATTTTTGCGATGCGTGGTTGCGATAAAATAGTGGGTAAATGAAGAGAGTTCAGAGGCTCTCTCTCTCTCTCTCTCTCTCTCTCTCCACACACACAGACGCACACAGCTTACTGTCATGTTAAAACAGATTTTTCATAGATATTCTCTCTCTCTCTCTCTCTCTCTCTCTCTCTCTCTCTCTCTCTCTCTCTCTCTCTCTCTTCTTTTTTTTTGTTAAGAAAAAAAAAACTACATTACATTTCACGTTTTATCTGAAGTAAACGTCTGGAATAGCATATATATATATATATATATATATATATATATATATATATATATATATATTTATATGATATATATATATATGTGTGTGTGTGTGTGTATGTAGTATGTATAATATATATAGATAGATAGATAGATAGATAATAGGAAAATTCCACGATAATGAAGAGAGAAATGAATATTTCTTTATGTAAAAAAAGGCGGTCCATGAGAGCGCTGATATTGTTGACAGACAGATCGTTAAGGACTTTGAATTTTTAGAATGAAGCATTCAGATATATAGAAAAAAAAATTATGATGAGTCTCCTAACGAGGAGACCTTCGTCGTTTCAGAAATTCAGTTTCTCCGAAGATTAAGGATTACGAAGAGAGACATTACTTTGAAACTGTATTTGAAAACTGAATCTGAAGCAAACCAACCTTCACGTTACCGGGCAAACGGGTAGCCATGCGGAAAGGTAAAAGGGTAAAGCGACCGCTGAAATATCCGTGAAAAGAAAAACAAATATGAAGGAATGATGTTCAAAGCCGCGATATTTGTACAAGTAATGGAGGCCATGCGACACGGTAAATAACTGGATTGCAAATTAATGGAAGGTTAAGATACAATAGTAAACAAACAAGACGACCATCTGTGACGTTGCTGTTGTTAAAGGAGGGGATAGGGTATTGATTAACACACATATATATATACACACACACTTTCACACACACACACACACACATATATATATATATATATATATATATATATATATATTATATATATATATATATGAGTCATATCACATTTCCGTGATTCATATATATACGCATTAAACTACAAATGTCCTTTAATATCTAATTCGCTCTACCTCGGCTCCTGGGCACGAGCCATATAGAACCAAGAATCCAGGACGTGTTGTGAAGCGCCCTAAACCACACAGCTATTTATTTATTTACTTACTTACTTGTTGGCTGAGTGGTAAAGACGTCACTGAAGAAGTCCTGATTTCTCCCCTGTGCGCTTGTTCGAATCCTCGAGAGGAAATTATTGTCAACTAAAAAATTCCCTTTCGGTTAACATATACTAAAATATATTAATTCCGAGGAAGAGCGAATTGGATATTAAAGGACATTTGTAGCTTAATATTTTTTATATATATACTATATATATATATATATATATATATATATATATATATATACTATAAATTGTTTTAACAAAGTGTATAATAGGATTTTGACTGAGAAACTGTTAGTAGTGAGGGAAAGAACGATGAAAATCAGTCAGTGGCATGAATTGACAATAAAAAAAAATGGTAAGATGAAATCTATAGCAAATCAGTGCGAATGATGTTGAGTGTGGACGCTACAGACCCTAAATATGAAAGAGTGATGAAGTTTCTATGGTGGAACGAAGCGTGTGTTAATTAAGGTGGGTACACACGTGCGAACCGAACCTTGTATTGTAACCGATTCTTGTAACAAAAACGCAAGTGTGGACGGTTCCTCGAACCCGAACCCCGCGGGAACCCTTGAGGTTCGAGGCTCCGTTCGCCCTCAGTCCCGCCAATTGTCGGTTTTTGGGCCCCGAATCAAAGGGAGGTCTCTTTGAACGTTACGCCATGTGTGGACGGGACCTGTATTACATGCGTAACAACAGCGGTTGCTGAACTTGTTAACACCGACTATGAACATAGTAGAGTCCCTTGTTTTGGTCAGTCAGTACGTATATGTATACCATGGCTGATTGGAGTGAGGAAGAGGTCCTTCAATTTATTAGTTATTACGAAGAACAGACTTTACTGTGGCCAGAAACTTCTTGGAATCTCATGTCAGCGAGTAATTCCCGACCACTGTATTCTACCCTTCTAGTATATAACCTTGATTGCCACCATCTTCTTTTATTTCGCTTCATCTTCGTTAAATAATGTATATAAATATACGTGGCAGCTGCTACTTGCATGGTGGCCATCGTCGGTAAACAACCCGGACAGAGACAGACTGATGATCGCAGTGGATTGAAATGAAGTTACGTGCTTAACGTGGTTACGGTTCGTCCTCAACATTTTGACACCTTGTAACCATATATGCGTAACTCAGTTACACATACAAGGTTCGGCTCTCACGTGTGTACCCACCTTTAGAATATATAAACGCGAGATTTCCTGGTTTAATGTAAAATTTGTTCTGAATCGAGGTTATTATGGTATGTCTCCATAGCTGCTATTCATATCTTCAGATGAAAGGGAGTGATGTGGGAAGCCATAGAAAAGGAGTTAGGCATGAATGCAAAGTGTTGCTAAGAGGAGATGATGGGTCGTGAATGAACTGTGGAACGTAGGATTCGATGGTGTCGAAGTAGGCCTTTGCCACCTCGGTAGCCGCGAGTTCGATTCTCGGGCATTCCACTGAGTGGTTAGAGATGTGTATTTCTGGTGATTGAAGTTCACTCTCGACGTGGTTCGTAAGTCACGTGAAACCGTTGGTCCTGTTGCTGAATAACCACTGGTTCCGTGCAATGTAAAAGCACCATACAAACAAACAAAGAAACCTCTTTATCCGCTTGGAAAACAGTCACCTTGCATGTCTTTTTTTTTATCTTCTTTTGTAAGACTCAGATTCTTGAAGTTTTAAAACATAATCGCATTTTTTTCCTTGTGTGCAGGACTTTCAGTTTTTTTTAAATACTAAGAGTTTCTAATTTTCAAAATTCATTTTATTATCTCGACAGAAGTGAACCTTCCATTTATTTCCCATAAATATACATTGTTCTTACACGAATACAAACCCTCGGCCTCGACATATGGGAATAACGTTCAGCGTGCTGGAAATTACTCAGATAATGTAAAGACCTCAGGTTCGTATGTTAGGAAAAATACAAAGTACTTGAAAATATGTCACGTTATTCATTACGGGAAATTGCAATTAGCATTGTTTTGATCTCACAGAACAAACATCACACCTTTGTAGATAAATTTCGTGTTACCAGAAACTGGTCGATGATATAGTCTCTCTCTCTCTCTCTCTCTCTCTCTCTCTCTCTCTCTCTCTGATTTCTCCGAGATCGTTAGAATGTAAATAAAAAACTAACAGATTATAAATCTCTCTTGCTTTCTCTTTTTGTTTCCGTTTTAGTTTTCTGAATGAAAACTATTGTGCCGTCTTTGTCTGTCCGCCGGCACTTTTTTCTGTCCGTCCACAGGTCTTAAAAACTACTGAGGCTAGAGGGCTGCAAATTAGTATGTTTGTCATCCACCCTCCAATCATCATATATACCAAATTGCAGACCACTAGCCTCAGTAGCTTTTTATTTTTTTTTTATTTTTTACTGAAGGTTAAAGTCAACCATAATCGTGCACCTAACAAATATATAGGCCAGGCCACCACCGGACCGTGGTTAAAGTTTCACAGGCCGCGGCTCATACAGCCTTATATACCGAGACCACCGAAAGATAGATCTAAGACCACCGAAAGATAGATCTATTTTCGGTGGTCTTGATTATACGATGTACAGAAAATTCGATTGTTCCGAAGAAACTTCGGCGCCTTTTTTCTCTTCTTCAAATTAATTATATCATCAAGACTGGACTCATTTCAGCTGACTCTCTATTCATCTTATTTTTCCGTCTGGTTTTATTTCGTGGTGTCTGTACCTGTCAGATGATTAATTAGTAAGATTTAATGAACTTTAGGATGCAAATATGCAAATGTACATTTATTTATACCTGCCTCAGGCTCAAGGGAAGAGAAAGATTGAAAATCTGATTAACGTCCCTTCGTAGTAAAGTGAAAAGGATTAATTGTTTGAAATAAGGGAGTTGCTCGCTCTCTCTCTCTCTCTCTCTCTCTCTCTCTCTCTCTCTCTCAAATATATATATATATATATATATATATATATATATATATATATATATATATATATATATATATATACATACATACATACATATATACACACGCGCGCGCATTAAGCTAAAAATGTCCTTTAATATCTAATTCGCTCTACAGAATTAATATATTATCATATATGTTAAAACCGAAGGAGAATTAATTATCAACTTAAAATTCCCCTTCAGTTAACATATATAAAAATATATTAATTCTGAGGTAGAGCGAATTAGATATCAAAGGACATTCGTAGCTTAATGCGTATATATGAATCACGGTGATGTGATCGGAGCATATAATAATAATATACGCGGCTTAATATATATAATTATTATATATAATATAATTATATATATGATTATATAGTATATATATATATATAATATTATATATATATATATAATATATCAATTCAAGCTACAAATGTCCTAACTTACGAAAGAGCCACCCAAGGTCGAGGGTTGATTTGTAAGGTCAGAATCGATATGAACTTATAGCGTCTTCTGTTGCTGAATTGGATAGCGTCCCACTGAACTGTCCCTGCATTTCGTTCCCCGTCCACTTGGAGCGGTGGTTCGATCCCTATGGGGGGACGAAATTGTTATGCAACTAAAAAAATTCCCCGCACTTCGGTAGCCATATATGAAAATATATAAGTTTGGGAGGTAAATGTGAATTTCTTAGATATTAAAGGACATTTGTTAGCTTGAATTGATATATAAATGATCACGGTTACGATGTGAAATTATTCATATATATATATTATATATATATAGATATATATATATATTACATTATATATATAATAGATATATATATTACTTTATATATTATATATATAATATATATAATATATATATATAATATATATATATAATATATATATATATATAGTGTTCCTAACACTGTTGGCCAAAGAATTTTTTTTTCTTTCTTTTTTTAGTTCGAATATTGCATATATACTTCAGAATGTTACTTAAAATCTATGTATTGGTGTTGTACTTGGCAAATCAATTTAGCGCTGTCAAAACATCCCCTTATTATTCATGGGGCTTATAAGCATCTGGCTTTGAGAAACTTGTTGCTTAAGGAACCAAATTATTTGAATATTTGCTGACAACTTAATCAACTCGCACTAATGTTAGAAAAGGAGTTTCCTTTTCGGGACGGGATCATTTATATAACAGCAGTATTACCAACAGCGCCGACACCTCGGATTTGTTCAGCCGCTTTGGAAATTTTGTGGCAATTGGCAGCGGCGGCGGTGGGGAGAGTGTTGCCAACTCATCATCTTTGATTTTCTCTATTTTGAAGCTTTACGGGACAGGTATGATACGTGGCGAAATGAGTAAGACTGTAAGTCGGCAGCATGCTAGTTTTATGTTTTTTATGTGTGTGTATGTGTTTATTGCTTCAGTCTTGTTAGGTTGACGCTAATCTAATTTTAATGAATTATGCAATTCGATTACATTGATGCTATAACCATTTTCTGTGCTTTTATAAGTGCGTAGGCCTAAGCATGTTTCTGTTCTTCTCTCCCCCGCCCTCTCTCTCTCTCTCTCTCTCTCTCTCTCCTCTCTCTCTCTCTCTCTCTCCCCCCAAGTTTTTCGTATGCACGTTGCTGTACTCTCTCTCTCTCTCTTAAGCTTTTCGCATGCCTGTTGCTGTACTTCCCCCCAGCCCCCCCCCCCCTCCCCCCCCCCCCCCCCCTCATCTCTCTCTCTCTCTCTCTCTCTCTCTCTCTCTCTACTCTCTCTCTCTCTCTCCCCAAGTTTTTTTCGCGCATTGCACGTTGCTGTAACTCTCTCTCTCTCTTAAGCTTTTCGCATGCATGTTGCTGTACTCCCCCCCCCCCTCTCTCTCTCTCTCTCTCTCTCTCTCTCTCTGTCGCCTTAAGCTTTCTCCAATACCGATGTAACATTAAGGCTTTTGGTCACAGATGCATTTAATGTTTGAATACCGATGGGGATAGTCATCGCAGGATAGAAATGGAGAGTGTGGGGTAGAATAGAAATTTCGGGCATAAATGCCCCAACGACGATTTCTGAACAAACGCCAGAATTTGTTCATCTCTGATTAATGAAAGGAATGTCTCTCCGAGGGCGCCTGAGTGAGCGGATAGAGATAATAAACCTCAAATACGCGAAGCAGATGACACGAAAGTGAATATGGCTGGATGGTGGGCAATTTTTAACATTGAATCAGCATTTCTCTCTCTCTCTCTCTCTCTCTCTCTCTCTCTCTCTCTCTCTCTCTCTCATATATATATTATATATATATATATATATTATGATATATATATATTTATATATATATTTCTATACATACATACATACATATATATATATATATATATATATATATATATATGTTATATATGCGTGTATCTATAGATAACCGTTATTCATTCCTATCCCACACGCCAGCATAAGCATGTTCATCCTAAAGATCCAGTGTAAAAAAAAAAAAAAAAAAATCTCAATAACGACATGTCATTGAATTTCGTGGCGTCATGCGGGATATGAAACTCTCCTAATAATCTCCTGTATCTTTATAGCTGCTTATTTGCAAGGTTAAGTGATAGCAAGTTGATATACAGTGGCGCTCTAAAGGCATAATGATCGTGAAGAAACCTATTTCTTTTATTTACGCTAAAAGAATAGTTATTCATTTTTGCTTACTCGGGGAGTATACCTGCACATTACTTTGTTCTTCATTTTGCTTACTCGGGGAGTAAGCCTACATATTACTTTGTTGTTGTTGTTGTGGGGGGTTAGGAAAGGTCTATGGAAGAGCCTAAATATGTCTGAAAAAAGGTGTTTCGTTTTGAGTTAAAGATACAGGAGTTTTAGGATGGGATATTTATGATTTATTTATTAGAATGAAAATGTAAAATAAAATAATGTGCTTGTTGATTACATTATATATGTGCATTATATGTATATATATATAATACATATATATATATATATATATATATATATATATTATATTTGTGTTTGTTTTGTGTGTGCGTGTAGGAACACTTTAGTATATGCATGTATAAAATAAAACAACCACATCATCCAAGAGAAACCCCAGACAAAATATGTCAAGACAAGATACCATATTTTCTCTCACAGTTTCAAGATCAAGATTTAAAGTTCCCAAAATGATCAACATATCCGAAAATGATGATGTTGGTAACACTGATATAAGGGAATTTGTAACACTCACAACAGCGTTGGTAACACTGTCGTAATAGTTGGTTGGTAACACTGTCACAACATAATTGGTAACACTGTCATAATTGTGTTGGTAACACTGTTAAGAAATTGTTGCCATTTACCGCCCGAGGAATGTAGTCTTTCTCGAGATCCATCCTGGTCCCATAGATCCATTTCGTTTATTAGCGCCTAATGGTGACAAACAATTGGTTTGGCGTGTTGAATGGTAAGTGACCGTAGAAAAAGATGTGATGGTTTCTCGAGATGTATATATAAAAAAACAACGGCGACTTTTAAGTTTATTGAAGCCTTTTTTAGATTTGTGTTTTGGTTATGGAATGAAATGAGATACTTAAGATTAAGTCTTTCCTGGAAGAGAAAATCCACTTTGTTAATGTTTTTTCTTTCATTATGGGCAAAGGAAGAGTGGCTTCGTAATGCTGGTATATATTATTCGTTATTTTTTTCTGTGTTTTCTTATTCTGTTTTTATTTTGGATTTTTCTATATAGAAATATAAGGACCTTTCATAATAATAATATAATAATAATAATCGGAATGAAATTGAAGCAGTGTTATTCCTTAAATTATGGGTTTTATTCCGATGTTTGTTACAGTCAAGATAACTTCCACTCCAAACTGTCGCTGCCTTCCATAAACAATCAGAAATTGAAACCCCTAAAATCATTATGATAATAATACCTTCGGCGATAATGATATTAATAACAGTTTCCAGTTGGGAAACATTTTGTGAACGAGGCTACAATTGCAATTCCGCAACAGACCTGTTGAAGGAGAGTAATAGAGTAATAGTCGTTGGTGTCATTATCACAGTTCAGATTATTCAGCACACACTCGACGTGGTTCGGTAAGTCACGTAAAGCCGTTGGTCCCGTTGCTGAATAACCACTGGTTTCATGCAACGTAAAGACACCATACAAACAAACAATCAACACAAAAATAGAAAATAAAATCATTCTGTTCAATTCTGTTAAAAGGGAAATCCACTCTTCATTAAATTAGTAAGTTCAAGTTTTTAAAACAAAACAACTAGAATTACAATATATATATATATATATATATATATATATATATATATATATATATATATATATATATTAAGTATTTATCATAACACCTTTTAGTTTGAAAATGAGCGAAATCTCACTTCATGATATGTTTAGCATGGCTCTTGTAACGTAGAGGGGTAGTGACGTCAGTGCACCTCATGCGGTGCACTGTAGGCATCACTCAAGGTTCTTTGCAGCGTGCCTTCGGCCCACAGCTGCAATCCCTTTCGTTCACTTTGCTGTACCTCCTTTCATATTCTTTTTCTTCCATCTTTCCACCTCCCCTAACAACTGATTCGTAGCGCAGCTGCTTTGAGGTTTTTCTCCTGTTGCACCTATCAACCCTTTTTACTGTCAGTTTCCGTTTCAACGCTGAATGACCTCATTGGCCCCCAGGGCTTGGCCTTTGGCATGAAATCTATATTCTGTATTCAATTTAAGGAAATAAGGAAATTAAGTTTAATAAGAGGAAAAATACCATGTGTTCCTGAAAGTGTAGTAGGTCTCAGTATGACCCATACCCAGTTGCAGATGTCCAGTAATTTGGTGCAATTCAGCGATGATTGTTACTTTGGAAGACATGAGCATTAAACCAAACTGTTATCCCTGACCCTTTTATCCAGGCCATTGCCCTATTTTCCTATCAAAATTCTCATAACAGAATGAGTGGGATGTCTCTCCGTTTTACCTGTATTCGTGCCCCAGTTTTCTGCTATAGCGAATAGCACGTAACTAGGTCTATTTATGCGTGCGACAGCTGTCAATAATCTACCTAGCACGCCCCTCGTCACGCGCACCAGATTTCAGAGACAATCGAGGCGCCTTTTTGAACTGCAACCCCTCGTGAGTTAGTAGACTGCATTTCCATATGAATGTTTAAGCATCTGGAATAATGATTATGATGGCCATAATGAAGAGCAGTGTGTTGCAGTTACGGTATTTCCTCATATTGCTTTCTTTGTTTAAAATTTAAGTATATCTTGGTTTTACCAGACCACTGAGCTGATGAACAGCGCTCCTAGGGCTGGCCTGAAGGACTAGATGTCTTTACGCGGCTAGGAACCAATTGGTCACCTAGCAACGGGACCTACAGTTTATTGTGGGATCCGAACCACATTATTTCGAGAAATGAATTTCTGTCACCAGAAATAAAATCCTCTGACTCCGCGTTGGCCGAGCCGAGAATCGAACTTCAGACAACCGGGTTGGTAGCCGAGCGCGAAAACCACTCGTCCAAAGTGGAACTGTGTTTCTTTAACTGTAGTTCCGTCATTGCACTGTAGGCGTTGCTTAATGTCGTTTACAACCTTCCTTCCGCCCCTAGCTGCAACCTCCTTCATTCCCTTTACTGTACCTCCTTTCATATTCTCTTTCTTCCATCTGACTTTCCTCAACCCTCTCCCAACAATTGTTCACACTGCAACTGCTTTGAGATTTTCCTCCTGTTAACCCTTTCAAACCTTCTTACTGTCAATTCCCGTCTCAGCGCTGAATGACCTCATAGGTCCCTGGTCTTGGCATTTGGCCTAAGTTCTTTCTTTCTATTCTGTTCTGTTTAGGCAGTTCTTTCAGACCATGTTGTTTTATAGCAAGACTACTGTTCGCCTGCTTCATCATTATTGTTTTATTTGAGTTTTTCCTTTGAATTTCTGTTTTGTCCTGGTACCACAGGAAGCCTGTCGAATCTTTAACGGGACTATAGGACTGTCAAAGCCAGAGTCAAAATATACAAGGTCTGCTCACGAGGCGGTACTAAAACCTATCCCCGCCCCTCGTGAAACGTCATCAGTTACAAAAGGACCATATCTTTATGAAACTATATTTACGATAACATTTTCATTTAACTATTTTTGCGATGGCATTTTTTATATAGATTTTTCTCTTATTACATGTTGCCGTATACTACGGTAAAGTACAAAGAATGCTCTTTCAAATGATATATAGCACATTACAATTACGATCACTTTCAAACCCACAAGCGCGCACAGAAAAAATTATCTACGCACACAAAAATGTGCAATTACTTCATCCGTCAACCTACATACATTCACGCTTTGTAGCGTATCTGACTAAGGGATGATGATAGAAAGAAACTGAAAAATGAATTAGAAAGCTGATAAAATTTACTATAT
>NC_061088.1:2457563-2460063 GCF_015104395.2 Macrobrachium nipponense | reverse complement strand
TAAGGTTCTTCGCAGCGTCCCTACGGTCCCTTACTGCAACCCCTACTATTCCTTTTACTGTAACTCTGTTCATATTTTCCTTCTCCCGTCTTAATTTCCAACCTCTATAATACTGTTTTCCTTCTGTTACACCTGTCAAAGCTTCTTTACCCTCAGTGTCCTTTTGAGCGCTGAATGACCTTTGGCCTAAAGTCTATGTTCTGTTCTGTTTTATTATATCTCAACAAGGAGAATCTCAGTCGTATCTGGTTTGTCATCATTCCTGACGTTGATCTTCGTGTTCTAGTTAATATTGTTATTAATTGGGAAACACTCTCTATCACGAGAGTTTACACCGTGGTCTATGGGGTCCACAATACTGAAAATATTAAAAGTTCGTGTATAATTTATGAATCCTTTATAAAATCTTTCGAATCCTTCTCTGGAGTGAAGATGGAACTCAGAGAAAGGTTCGAACGTTTTTATAAAGGGTTTATATATTATACACGAACTCTTAACATTTTTATTATTGTGGACCCCTTAGAACATTGCTGTTAATATTAGTTATTGGTGGTGGTGCTACACTTGCCTAATACGGTCATCTGAAATTTTCCCGGTTTTACTTATTAATGATGAGGTTTACCGTTACGTATTTTACGCGTGAATTATTTTTTAACTTTTATTTTTTCTAAGTGAATTTTCTGTTCTATAATTTCTTTTGGATTGTTTTGCCCTGATACTTTTTAATTGTTTCAAATGAAAGCGCGCATGTATATATATGTGTATATGTGTGTGTATAAATGTATACATTATATATATATATATATATATATATATATATATATATATATATATATATTTATATATATATACTATATATATATATATATATATATATATATAATACAGAATCTATTGGTCATTTTTTTTACCAGATACATCTGAAATTGTAATAGCCACAATGCCCTCTTAACTTCTTGAATTCTTTGCTCTTTTTGGAATACGCTTGTCACTACAAAGCCTAAAGATCCAAGATTGTTCAAAGAAATTTGAAGAAGAAATTGTGATGTCCTGTCCTGGGAAACGAACTTAGGTCCAATAATCACAAAGAAGTCACGTTGCCGACCTGACCACCGCAAAGTGACCATCTTTGTGATTATTGGACCTGAGTTCGTTTCCCGTACCGGACATCACAATTTCTTCTTCAAATTTCTTTGAACTTGGATCTTCAGGCTTTGTAGTGACAAGCGTATCCAAAAAAGAGCAAAGAATTCAAGAAGATAAGAGCATTGTGGCTATTACAATTTTCTATATATATATATATATATATATATATATATATATATATATATATATATATATATATATATATCTATAGTAGTATATATATACATATATATATATATATATATCTATATATATCTATATATCATGTATGTATATAGTGCTATATATTGATTTCTATAATATGATATAATATTATATATATCTCATAGATTCTATACTACATATATAAATAGATTACTATTATATAGGATATATAAGATATAGTGTTATAATAACTATCAACTATATTAATTAATTATTACTTATCTATCATATATTATATACAGATATAACCTCATAATAATATAGTATATATATCCATAGAATATAAGCCTATATATAATAGTACTTTATTAATCGATATTCTTATATATATATAGTAACTTATATATATTACTAGATGAGATACGAGAGAGAGAGCGAAGAGAGCATAGAATGAAGAGGAGGAATGACGAGAGAGAGAGAGAGAGAGAAGGCGTGTTGCTGCTGCAGAAACTGTTGGTATGAAAAGTTACTGTATAAATATTGATACACAGTTAACAAAGCTGTGGACTTGGATTTCTGTTTTTGTTTCAGTGTCGCATGAAATATCCGGAAGTTATAGCGGACAGTTTATTTACACTGCAATTTCGAAATTTGTTAAATAATATTGATTTTGTTTTTTAAAAGTAGAAAAACGACAAACACGTTGTCATTGTTTGCTCACGTGTAAACCAAAATATGAACCGAGAGTCAAGTGCGGTCTGATAAAACTCTACGGTGGAAGCATACCATTTTTCATTACTATTATTTCCTGTTACCTGTTCTAACACTTGTTAATAGTACGTATAACGATGATCATTCTTTTACAAGTTAGTTTTTAATTTTCTTTTTTCCCCTCATAGATTAAGGCGTTAACAAATCTACGGTGCAAACATACCATGTTTCATTACTAATATTGCTGTTTCTTGTGTAAGGTAGTTATTAATTTTCTTCATTAATAAAATCTTGATTCTGAGCCCTCATTATGACCCATAACAGCTAAGATTCGCCAGTGGTTTCTGAAACAATTGTTGCCATAGAAAGGATAGACCATTAAACCTACGCTCAACCCCTGTCTATTCCAGACTTGACCCCGGATAAAAGAGGAGGTGCTTTAAGTGCAGGCTTAAAAATTATTTGCTTTAATTCTGTCGAGGTCATGGTTCAGTGAACT
>NC_061088.1:2430063-2442563 GCF_015104395.2 Macrobrachium nipponense | reverse complement strand
TGAGAGGATTTGCATTCTCGTGCTCACGTTTTTTGAAAAAGTAATAGTCTTTTTATATTGTTGAGTTTGGTATATCTTTTGTGTTGTTTTGGCATTTAAGTTATGTACATTGCTGTTAATTATTTCTATCATGAATGTTATTTCATAGATTGATATCAATACAAAGGGGCGGAGAGATATACTTAGAATATGCGTACTGGTTTATGCACTTTTTTATGCAACAATGACGAGTATTTGTAAGTGTTTTTCGTGAAAAAGCCATTTCCCATAACGAGGATGATTTCTTATGAAAACCAATGTTATAGACTTGGCTTAATTCTCATACTTGATTTTTAAGACTGAAAGTCCTCACCAACAGCACGTCGTAATCCCTCTCGACGTTGATTTTTTCATTTCGGTTTTAAGGGTACTTTGTTTCTTTCAGTGTATAGAGGACCTGACGTTATAACTCTAACGACTTTATTCGCCGAAAATTTCGTGTCATATTTACGTTCATGATTTTAAAGGGATTTGTGATTCTCTCTCTCTCTCTCTCAAGGGGGAACCGCAATATATGGGAAAGACAAAAAACAAGGAAAAATATATGAGAAATATAGTAACTCAGAATGTGAACTAATAGCGGTAGAATTTGAATCTGAAAAATTGATGAACATAGTAATATATAGACCTCCTAATACTAAAGAGTTTGACTTAATAATTGAAAAATTGGATGATATATGTAGAAATCACAAGGACTGGACTATTCTCCTATCTGGTGACTTCAACTTTCCTTTCGTAGAATGGAAAGAACGAATAGGAGACTGTGGTTGTACTTATACATATAAAAAAGAGAGAGTAATAGTAGTGCAGAAGATAAGAGGCAATTTGAAAAGCTATTAGATATGCTACTAGAATACACATTCAACAAATAAATCACCTGCCAACAATGAAAGGAAAATACTTTAGACCTAGTATTTTGTGAACGAGATGAATTATGGTTAAAGAAATAATAGTTTATAATGCGAGTATTTCAGATCATAATGTCATAGAATTGAACAGTTCATTCCAAAGCAAGTGAAAATAGAGATAAGCAAGAAATGAAAAAGTGGGAAGGATATGGAAAATACAACTTCTACAGTAAAAATATAAAATGGTCGGAAATTAATGAAGAATTAAACAAAGATTGGGATAACATTTTCGTAAGTGATGACATAAGGGTAAATACGGAGATATTATATAAAATATTGGAGAAAATAGTGGATAAATATTATCCGAAGAAGAAAAGTAAACATCATTCATGCATACCAAGAGACAGAAGGATCTTGTTCCGAAAAGAAAATCAGAAAGTGGAAAAAAAGGTCTTGCAAAGAAAAAAATGCATGGAAAGTTATAGAACTAAAAAGTAAGATAGAAAATGGCAGAACAAAAGATTATACAATCAAAAGAAATGAAAAACGGGACTTGGAAGAAAAACCCATTAATAAATCATCAAAAGCAAAACCCCAAAACTATTATACTCATATGCGAAGAAGATGAATAAAAGAAGAATAGAAATAGGCCCTCTGAGAATTGAAGGGAGATTAACGAATGAAAAAAAAGGAAATTTGCAACATACTGGTCAGCAGAACGATATAAGAGAGGAATTCACCCCTAGAATAGATATGAAGATAATGATATAGAAGTAAGGGACGAAAATAGTGAATGTTTAGCTGACATAGAAATTAATGAAGCTGATATTGTGCAGGCAATTAATGAAATTAAAAATGGAGCTGCTGCAGGGCCGGATGGAGTCCCTGCTATTTTGTTAAAGAAAGTAGTTCATTCTATCGCAAAGCCACTTGCAATATTATTAAGACAAAGTGTAGATACAGGCAAGATTTATGATGAGCACAAATTAGCATATATCACCCCTACTTTCAAAAGTGGATCAAGACTAGAGCAAGTAATTATAGGTCCTGTGAGTCTAACATCACATATTATGAAAGTGTATGAAAGGGTAATGAAGAAAAATATTATGAAACATTTAATAAAAATAATTTGTTTAATATAGGACAACACGGTTTCGTACCCGGAAAAAGTACACAAACCCAACTGTTAGTCCACCGTGAGAACATATTCAAAAATATGAAAAGCGGAAATGAAACAGATGTGGTTTATCTAGACTTTGCAAAAGCTTTTGACAAAGTAGACCATAATATATTAGCAAAAAAGAAAATTAGAAAACACAATATCGTAGATAAAGTAGGAAGATGGTTAAAAGAATTTTTACACAACAGAAAACAGATAGTTATTGCAAACGATGAGAAATCGGATGAAACCAAGGTAATATCCGGTGTGCCACAGAATGGGTACGGTGCTAGCTGCAATATTGTTTGTTATTATGATTGAAGACATAGACAGTAATGTTAAGGATTCGGTAGTGAGTAGTTTCGCTGATGACACAAGAACTAAGTAGAGAAATTACTTGTGATGAAGATAGGAACGCTCTACAAAGAGACCTTAACAAAGTATATGATTGGGCAGAGGTAAATAGGATGGTATTTAACTCTGATAAATTTGAATCAATAAATTATGGAGACAGAGAAGGAAAGCTATATGCATATAGGGGACCTAATAATGAGACAATCACAAATAAGGAAGCAGTTAAAGACCTTTGGTGTGGATGGATGAATAGGAACATGTTATGCAATGATCAAATAGCCATTCTGTTGGCAAAATGTAAAGCAAAAATGGGAATGTTGTTACGGCACTTCAAAACAAGAAAAGCTGAACACATGATTATGCTTTATAAAACATATGTTCGTAGTCCACTTGAATATTGGCAATATGATATGGTGGTACCACACTATCAAAAGGATATTGCAAAAACAAATAGAGAGTGTACAAAAGGTCCTTTACAGCTAGAATAGAAGAAGTTAAGGACCTAGACTACTGGGAAAGACTACAATCCTTAAATTATATAGTCGAAAAGGAGAAGAGAACGCTACATGATAATTCAGGCATGGAAACAGATAGAAGGAATAACAGAAAATATCATGGAACTAAAAATATCAAAAGAAAGAGCAAGCACGAGGTAGATTAAATAAGTGCCCAAAACTATACCAGGCAAAAGAATAAGGAAAGCATCACAGAACATTAATCCACTACTCAACCAGCATCGATAATGGCAAGCGTCCCTATTTCAATGCGTTGCCAGCTCATCTGAGGAATATAATCAGGAGTGAGCGTAGATGTGTTTAAGAATAAGCTCGACAAATATCTAAACTGCATCCCAGACCATCCAAGATTGGAAGATGCAAATATACCGAAGATGTACTAGCAACTCTCTGGTAGACATTAGAGGCGCCTCACACTGAGGACCTGGGGCAACCCGAACGAACTGTAAGGATGTAAGGAAGGATGCTCTCTCTCTCTCTCTCTCTCTCTCTCTCTCCTCTCTCTCTCTCTCTCTCTCTGCCTGAACTAATTCCGCTTTCAAAACCCCAAGAGTTAGTGAGTTAGTATTTTAATCTCTTTCGGGTTATTTTGCAATATCCAACAGGATATATATATATATATATATATATATATTATTATATATATATACATATATATGTATATATATATATGTCTATACGTGTATATTTATATTATACATATGTATACATATATATATATACATATGTATATATATCATATATCTATATAACATATATATATCTATATATATATGTATATATATATATATATATATATATATATATATATATATATGTATGTATGTATGTATAAACTGACTCACGAAAGTTTGGAACATGATAAATATATAAGTAAAAGCCACAAAGAAAAGTGAAACAATGGAGTACTGCTTTTAATATATATATATATATATATATATATATATATATTTATACATTGTATACATATATTTATATATACATACATGTTATATATATACATATATCTATATTATATATATATAACATATATATATATATGTATGTATGTATGTATAACTGACTCACGAAAGTTTGGAACATGATAAATATATAGTTAAAAGCCACAAAGAAAAGTGAAACAATGGAGTACTGCTTTTAATATATATATATATATATATATATATATTATATATATATATATAGTATATATATTATATATATATATATATATATAGTCTGAGTGTGTTTTTTTATTATGTGAATGTGAAGTTTTGTTTTTGCACATTTATATATGTGTTTGTGTTTAAAAGAAGTGAAGACAGCGATCACTGCCACGTTCGCTCTTGAATTTGTCTTTGTTAAACGAATTGAAAGGTCGAGAAATGTGAAAAAATAAGTGAAGGTTGTTAAATGGTAGAAAGCGGTTGAGAATCTTATTTTGAGATGTTATAGTGAAGTGGAGAGAGTAGAAGAAAAAGGTTGGAGCAAATTATAATATAATCAAGATATAGTAATTTTGGAAATCGAGTTTTATTTATTATTATATGCTATAAAAATTTGTCTGTTTTTATATTATTTCTTCTGCTTCATCTTCAGCTTTTCCCACCTTTATATGGGGTCGCTGTTTGTTTTTATTTATTGATGAATAATGCTTATTTTACTTCAATAAAATTTCGATTTTATTGCTACTGAACATCACATGTTTAATGTCACTGTTGACTCCACGTCATTCATTTATTCAGACACTCGAAAACGTAATCACCAGAAATAGGACTTTTCGCGGCTCAATGATGAAACGAAAGCATTTAAGATTGAATCCTTTTGTGAACTCACTGAAATAAAGTATTTTCGTTACTCACAGAATAAGCGTAACAACTGAAATTAAATCTCTTTGTGAATGTGAACGACTAATTGGTTTTTGTGGCCCATTGATTCAATAGAATGTTCAATAGATTTTCATGTCCAGGAATGACTCGATGGAATCTCTGAAAGCTGCTCTTTTTATGGAGGATTAGCTGCCGATTGGTGGTTGATTGCTTTGGGATTCTCTCCCTGTCCCTATTACTCCCGAACTCCATAACCTTTCGCCCTTTAAGAACTTGGCCTGTCGCTGCTACCTCGAAAGGTAAGCCTCAGATCTTCGTTTACTCGGGGAGTAAGCCTACAAACTACTTTGTTGTTGTTTTTCTTGTTGACTTTATGTTCGATATATTTGTATGGAAATCGAGGGATCAAGTTTATTTAGGCTTTGGCTAATCGTCGTAAATTTATATAATTTTTTTTTTTATTAAACTAGTTGTATTAGTGCGCTGACTTTTCGCTCACTCGGGGAGTAAGCCTGCAAACTAATTTGTCGT
The DNA here is from genome assembly GCF_015104395.2 of Macrobrachium nipponense. Taxonomy (NCBI): domain Eukaryota; kingdom Metazoa; phylum Arthropoda; class Malacostraca; order Decapoda; family Palaemonidae; genus Macrobrachium; species Macrobrachium nipponense. The sequence continues at coordinate 2,437,309 of NC_061088.1, read as the reverse complement.
TGTTGTTGTCACTGTTGTTATTGTTGTTCTTACTGTTGTTCTTGTTGGGGGTGGGTTAGGAAAGGTCTATGGAAGACCCTAAAAAGGTCTGGAAAAGGTGTTTCGCGTTGAATTAAAGATACAGGTATTTTAAGATAGGATATTTATGATTTATTTGTTCTCATGAAAATGTAAAAAAAATAAATAATGTTCTTGTTAAACAGTACAGGAAAATTATTTCTAATATGAAATATAGCGCATTTATTTAATTTTTGTTGGTGAAACAACGCTCTATTTGATCGTAGATTTTAGTGCTCGCCCCGAGTAAGCTGGAGGTCAGATCTCGCCATTTTGTATTATATATTTTTTTCTCTCTCTTAAACTCTGGCATTGTTCCTTGTCCAATTTCAAACTTCTTCAGTGACCGAATAACCGATGGGTTGATTACGTCACTGGAGTATTGATGTCAGTATTGATTGATTGATTGCGTAATCCGGTCCGTGACGCCACAGCAAGGCTTGACGAACGACCTCCAGCTAAGTGGAGCCGATTTCGTCTGGAAGGAACTTTTTATAGAGATGACATTTTCGTTAACATTTCGATCGGCTGGAATTTTAGGTTAGCTGACATTTTGCTCTCTCTCTCTCTCTCTCTCTCTCTCTCTCTCTCTCTCTCTCTCTCTCTCTCAATCGATCGATCGATCGATCGATCGAATACTAGTTTAGTTTGTGAGCTAATGGTGTGGGGACTCTCTCTCTCTCTCTCTCTCTCTCTCTCTCTCTCTCTCTCTCTCTCTCTCTCTCTCTCTCTCTCTCTGTTTATAGGTATGACTGAATACGAACTTAGCTTGTGAGGAATCTCTCTCTCTCTCTCTCTCTCTCTCTCTCTCTCTCTCTCTCTCTCATTTATAGGTATGAATGAATACGAACTTAGCTTTTGAGAAATCTCTCTCTCTCTCTCTCTCTCTCTCTCTCTCTCTCTCTTATCTTTCTTTTTCTCTCTCTCTCTCTCTCTTCAGTTTATAGGTATGACTGAATACGAACTTAGCTTGTGAGGAATCTCTCTCTCTCTCTCTCTCTCTCTCTCTCTCTCTCTCTCTCTCTCTCTCTCTCTCTCTCTCTCTCTCTCTCTCTCTCTCTGTAAATATGTCTGTGATGAGTCAATTGATTTTGCAAGAAGCGGTGAATTTGCAAGGGTTTCATTCTAAGACGAAATGCCAGAACTTCTGAAGTCACAACCGTCGTGCAACATTCATTTGACAAGAGCAACTTCCATCAGTACAGAGACTTTTGTCCTTTATGTCCTTGTTAAAATAATTTTGTCTTTTCAACTTAATTCCTATAATAATTAGATAAGACATTTGTTTCGAGCGGTATTCTCACATCCAGTCCGTCAGATCAATTTCACTTGTTAATCAAAGTAATATAGTTATTCAGATATGATCCGTCTGAATGGTTTCATATCTTCAAAATGATTGGAAATAATTCCTAACGAGGATCGTTTTACCTTAATTAACAGAGGACTCAAGTGAAAATCGATTTAATCTCTTGGGTTTATGTTAATTGAAGGAAGAGGATTCAGAATTCTCCGTCATACTTGAATGTAACCTTCGGTGGCGGTAACCATAAACTCTGCAACGCCAATGTACATTTGTCAGTTAATTCATATGCCCTGTTATGCGACTCATGGAAATTAGTAGAAAGTACGTCGAAGTTTCTTTGGCGCAGTCGAGTTTTCTGTACGACGTATAATGCTGTATAAAACTCTCAGCCACGCCCCATGAAGCTCAGCTGCGATCCTTGAAACTGTAAGCCACAGCCCGGTTGCACGATCATGGCTAACTTTAACCTTAAATAAATAAGAAACTACTGAGGCTAGAGGGCTGCAATTTGGTATGTTTGGTGATTAGAGGGTGAATGATTAACGTTCTAATTTGCAGCCCTCTAGCCTCAGTGGATTTTGGTATGTGCGGACGTACGGACAAATAGCCATCTCAGTAGTTTTCTTTTAAAGAAAACTAAAACGAGCGCAGGGTGGAGAGAGAGAGAGAGAGAGAGAGAGAGAGAGAGAGAGAGAGAGAGAGAGGAAGGGGTGGGGGAGGGAAAGATACTCATCGGTATAATTTATTTGAACAATTACAACTAATTGCATACTCACCAAAGCGAAACACGAAAACAGGACAGATTAAAGTCGTAGTCATACCTGTTTAGCAAGTGGATTTAATTTTAAACTCTCAGAACCCAATACAATTAAGAAAAAATATGGAAAACAGAGAGAGAGAGAGAGAGAGAGAGAGAGAGAGAGAGAGAGAGAGAGAGTCGCGTAATCTAGGAGGAATTTTGATCAATTTCCGGAATCTTGGCATCCTTGATGGATCATCCGGGAATGAAAACAGGAATAGAACAGTTCCCGAGACTTGTCATTTTTTGAAAGGAACATCACACGAATTTCAGAAGATCCAGGATGACGTAGCAGTAAGTACAGTGGACAGCTGGAGTATTATGTGAACTTCAGAATAACGAATTTGTGAAAGTAAATAAACGTTGTTCCTAAAGAAATAACGAAGAAATTCGTAGGTTTTTAAGTAAAACAGCGATATCCGAATTAGTAAAAATAGTTTCTAAAGTAAGTAACTACCCAATAACATTGACGAAAGCAGAATAACGAATTTACGAGGGCAAATAACGGGCTCTTTAAAACAAACAGTGAAGAAATAAGTTTTATTTATATGTAAAAGAAAGTTCAATATATGTAACATGTACTATAGATATTTAAAAAAATATACGACATCCGAATAAAGAAAACTTAGAGTAGACAGAAATATAAAAATTTTGAAAAGAAACGGGTATAGAATAAGGTTTTCTTAATAATACAACGTTCGATTAATGTAACATAATATAAATATAAAAAAAAAATTATACGATATGTGAATAAAGAAAATGGATAGAAAAAAAAGTACAGGTTCCCTCTAACCCAATTTCTAAAGTAAACATCGACCCAAAAACGTAAGAACCATCAGGACAATGAAGATTTTAAGTGAAATAATGAAGCATATATTGTAAATTAAAAAAAAAAATATTTACAACACCTGAATAAAGAAAATAAAGAATTAAAAAAACTTCCTTGTAACCCAGTTTCTGAAGTAAACAGCGACCCAGTAACTCTTCGTGTATCAGGTGACATCCGGTGGGACGAGTTTACAAGTGTCTAGTGTAACTTAGAGAATTACAGCCACTTACGCAACCAAGTCTTGTAACTGGGTTAAATACACTTGAACAAGGGAATCCAGGTGTCACCAGGTCAGCCTTTTAGACAAACTGTTTTTTTATTTTATTTATTTATTTATTTATTTTTTTTTTTTTTTGTTCGATCGGTAACGATGCGCATTTACTAATTTTTCTTTATATAACTTGGGAACGGTTGAACGTATTTTAGTGACAGGTTTTTTTGGTGGGTTGGTAACAATGAACATTCATATATTTTTCTAGATAACTTGGGAACGGATGAACGTATTTTAGTGACAGGTTTTTCGTTGGATTGGTAACGATATGCATTTATTAATTTTTTTATATAACTTGGGAACAGATGAATGTATTTTAGTGGCAAGTTTTTTGTTGGGTTGGTAACGATTAACATTCATATATTTTTTTAGTGGATCATTGGGAAAGAATGAACGTATTTTAGTGACACATTTTTGTTAGATTGGTAACATTGAACATTCATATATTTTTTTCTGGATAACTTGGGAACGAATGAACGTATTTTAGTGACAGACCTTTTATATTTCATGGTAGTTTAGAATTGAAGGAAAGGGATTAGTGATGTTATTATTATAAAAATTAATGATGGAAAGTTTCAATAGAGGTCCCCCTTCGCATAAGGAGAACTTTGATGCAGTTAAATATTTAAAATCGACGAGAGGTTAACTAACATTTTACAAAGATCACTGAATAATAATAATAATATGATAATAGTGGAGAAACAAATTCACCGTTATGTAATAAATTGTAAAGGTAGTTTTCGGGAGAGGTTGAAAAGGAGAACCGAACAGACTCCCGAAAGCTATGCTTAGAGTTTTATCTTCAAAATAAGTTTATCTTAGTTTAACCAGACCACTGAGCTGACGAACAGCTCTCCTTGGGCTGGCCCGAAGGATTAGATATTTTTACGTGGCTAGAAACAAATTGGTCACCTTGCAGTGGGACCTACAGCTTATTGTGGGATCCGAACCACATTATATCGAGAAATTAATTTCTCTCACCAGAAATAAAATCCTCTGGTTCCGCGTTGGCCGAGCCGAGAATCGAACTTCAGATAACCGGGTTGGTAGCCGAGCGCGAAAACCACTCGTCCAACGAGGAACTATTTTATCTTAAAAATATATGTACAATTACATAACTGTGGATTTGTTACTCTATTTCAAGACTGGCGCTACTGTGAGCGTTTTTAATAATAATAATTAATAATAATCATGCCATACTTTACTGAGAAATAAATTACTCTTATCTATATTTAGAAAAGTCTGTTGTATTGCTCCTGCGTCACTAGTAGGAATCTCTCTCTCTCTCTCTCTCTCTCTCTCTCTCTCTCTCTCTCTCTCTCTCTCTCGGGCCTCTTGTACAACATGTTTTGCTACCGTGTGCCGGACTGTTGCGTATGTAGCTCTCTCTCTCTCTCTCTCTCTCTCTCTCTCTCTCTCTCTCTCTCAGGGACATACGATGTAAGTGTTTCTTCATTTGCATGTTTTAATATCTCCGCATAAACAACAGTATGAAAGAAGAGTAATGTCGGGTAATCGTATATGGAAATGCGTTATTTCTCTCATTTATATATTACTTCATCATTAATGTGTAATGTCAGATTCTTCGAAAAATGAATGAACCAAAGACGATGATAAAGAAAGAGAGGGAATGAGGAATTATCGCTTGCAATGATTTTCTTAATCATATTAGTATCTTACTCATTTCCTGCATTTAAAAGTCCGTTTAATTCCTTTTATTTATATATTACTTAATCATTAATGTGTAATGCCAAATTCTTCGAAAATTGATTGAATCAAAAACGATGTTAAAGTAAGAGAGGGAATGAGGAATTATCGCTTGCAATTATTTTGTTAATCATATTACTATCTTAATAATTTCCTCTATTTAAAAGTCATTTTAATTCCTTTTATCTCTATATTACTTCATCATTAATGTGTAATGTCAAATTCTTCGAAAATTGAATTATTCAAAAACGATGGTAATGTAAGAAAAAGAGTGTGGAATTATCGTTTGCAATTATTTTCTTAATCATATTAGTATCTTAATCATTTCCTGCATTTAAAAGTCCGTTCAATTCTAGGTGTATCACCTTGGTGTTTCGATCAGTGCGGAGGTTTTTATCAGTTTTTTTTTTTTTTCAACCCCAATCCTTGTTTGGAACATAAGAGTGAGAAGTGTTTGAAAGTCAATTACCCCGAAACAGGACCTGTTGACACATCCATTATGTCAGGATTAGCTCTATCTCACTTGACGCTACTGTTTTCTATGTTTTTACTTCTTTGTTCTCCTATTTAGTAATTTAGTATTATCTGTTTTGATTTCTTATATTTTCTTTGTTTTATCTCCTATGTTTTTGTAGGCGTTGTCCAGCCTTGTTAGTTGCAAGATCATTTTAATTTTTATTATAGTTGTCTGTCGATTAAACGTCTAAAGAAAAATCCTTTAGTTTGTTTTTGCGCTTATATTCGATTAACCTCCCTGGTTTTATTGTCTAGAAACTTACCGGTACTGTATTGTAATTTCATGGCAGAATTATCTGTTATGTGCATTTATGCTGAGTTTGCTTGCTTAATGAAATTGAATATATATATATATATATATATATATATATATATATATATATATATATCTATTTATTTATATATATATATATATATATACACACACACACATATATATATATATATATACAGAGAGAGAGGAGAGAGAGAGATAGAGAGAGAGAGAGAGAGAGAGAGAGAGAGAGAGAGAGAGTTTTGTGGATCTGAATTCTCTCAAGAAAATTGAGATTTTCTTGTGGTCTCGCTAAGTGAAAGGATAGATCATTTGCTGAGCCTTTCAGTCGTCTGGTATGAATTCCAGGAGAGAGAGAGAGAGAGAGAGAGAGAGAGAGAGAGAGAGAGAGAGAGAGAGAGAGAGTGTGGCGAACACGTCAACTCAATTAATGTGCTGGAAGTTTGTGTCGACGCCAGCTTTTGGAAACGGGTGTCACTTCCGACACTTTTTATGGCGTAGAGAAAGGAATTTTTTATTTCTGAGACGCCCTTGATCAGACGAGGGGCACCGAAACCTTTGGTATCAGTGTACAAAGTAGTGAGCCCCCCAGTCAAAACAGACATCGCACACGTCAGACGAAACTACTAACTCCCAAAGTTTTCTTTTATTTATTTTTTTTATTTGTTATTTTTTATTTTTTATTTTTTTTTTTTTATTTATTTTTATTTTTTTATTAGTTTTATTTTTTTTATTTTTTTTATTTTTTATTGTTTTATTTATTTATTTATTTATTTTTTTTTTATAGAGGCAATCTCTCAGAACAAAGTCCCTCGAAGTGATGTGACAGTTTCTCGTTTTCTTTGCCATTCCTTTTCGAATTTGATGTGTATTTTGCCTCGCTTGCTATTTTTGTAGTTTTTATAGTTTTATGCTTGTGTTAGAGGATCTATAAATCTATTTTACAATGTATTACTTCTTTAGTTTTCTGTAAAACGAAACGATTGAGATGGTTTTATCTGTCCGTGTGCACCTTTTTTTTTTTTTTGTTCCCCCTAAGATCTTAAAATCTACTAAGGCCAGAGGGTTGCAAATTGGTATGTTCATCATCCACCCTCCAAGCATAAAACATAACAAATTGCAGCGCTCTAGTCTCAGTATTTTTTTTATTTAAGGTTAAAACTATCCATGGTCGTGCGTCTGGCAAACGCTAGAGGACAGGCCACCAACGGGAGGTAGCTGAAAGTTTCATAGCCCGCGGCTCATACACCACCATTATAAGTTGTACAGAAAACTCGTTTGCGGCGATGACACTTCGGAGTATTTTGTACATGTTTTCTGTGGTAGGTTGTCTAGAAAGGAAATGACCTCACTTTGAGATAGCGTGGACATTATGAATAATCTGTGGTAGTAAACGTGATCGTGCTTACGATTTGAAATGAATGATTGTATGCACTTCGCCGCCGCTATTAGAAAAATGAGAGAGAGAGAGAGAGAGAGAGAGAGAGAGT
>NC_061088.1:2387563-2427563 GCF_015104395.2 Macrobrachium nipponense | reverse complement strand
ATATAAACCTCAGTGCTATAGGCAATATTGTCATTTGCCAAAGCGGCCGCACACACACACACACACACACACACACACACACACACACACACCACACACACACACACATATATATATATATATATATATATATATATATATATATATATATATATATATATATATACTCCATGTGTGTGTTTTTGTGCTTGTGCGTGTGTGTAGAGAGAGAGAGAGAGAGAGGAGAGAGAGAATTTCTTTATTTTCAATGTTAATGTAAGCCAATATACTGAATTTGGGACTAAATTGATTATAGCCATTGAAGATGACATAAACAACTCCAAGTATATCTTTCCTTGTTCATCAATCTTGTCATAAAATAAGTTCTGAACCAGTTCGGATTGATATGTAAAAATTATTTTCGTCTCGGTAATTAAAATGTAGTAATAACTTCGAGATTATCCCTTGACTAAGTACCAGTCTTGAGATACTTAGAAAAAAAAGATGTATTTTAAATCTAAAAGAAGTTATGCATTAGATTCATAAGTGTTTGAAAATATATATGCGAGCTGATCATTTTGTAGATCATGTTAAAGATTATATAGAAGGTCAAACGTTTCAACATTATGAATGAACAGTTTTAGCTCTGCAGCGTCATCATTTCAAAGCTCTTATGACGTGAATGTAATCAGATAAATGCATTTTTGTTAAATGTAATTCAGTAATTTATTGCAAAAGTTGATTGCATTAAAAAAATATTTTTCTTCTATTACGAGTTATACGAAATTCAGATTATTTTAATTACTGAAATATTGTATTCGTATGTTTCGTCTGTTACGAATTATACAAAATTTAGATTATTATAATAATTGGAATATTGTGTACACTATTATTTAGCCTGTAAGAATGACTTGCGTTGGGCTTACTGAATCACATATTTGCTATTCCAGTTTTGTTACTGTAATTATTTGTAACATCAACAAAAATAATAATTATAAGATGAATTTATTTATTTGACAAATACCATCATATAAAGTTTGTTATCGCCGACTGATAAATTGCCTTGAAAAGAGATTTACGGGATTGAGGTGTAAATTGATTGTATAGCGCATTTTTAAAAGGGTTCATGCCGGCCAGAGGCTGGATAGAAAAATATTAAATGGTCGAACGGAGGGTTATTCCCACACTTTGTATTAAATGAAAGCGTTGCTGAAATTTGCGACGTCCCTTGGGATTCTGGTTTGATTGTCAGTGGGTGACAATGAGGCCTGTGAATCTATCAGATTGGGGGAAGATTTTCGTAATAAAACTACTTCTCAGTAGTAGGTACAACTACTCACTTTTGAACGGATATTACGATTGAACCCAGTAAGGAATAACATAAAAATGGCCAACAGTAAAGTCAACTGGGTTTTTAGTTTCCCGTAAAAGAAAACTTGAGATCTTAAGAACTACTGAGGCTAGAGGGCTGCAAATTGGTGTGTTGATCATCCACCCCCCAATCATCAAACACCAAATCGCAGTCCTCTAGCTTCGGTAGTCTTTATTTTGTATAAGGTTAAGGTTAGCAGCCATGCATCGTGCGTCTGGCACCGCTAGAGGTGCCAGCCGCCGACGCATCCTCACTTGACCGCATCTGGGGAGCAACTGAGCACTGCCCGGGCGTGGTTGAGAGTTTCATGCTGCATTATACGTTGAACAGAAAACTCGATTGCTCCGCACATATTTTACTTGTTCAGTTTGTTACTGCTGCCGTGACTTTCACAAAATTAATAATAATAAAAAGATATTATTATATTTTGGAGAGAAAAAAGCAAACACCCATGAAACGTGCTGTAACCTAACTGAGAAATCCGAGCTGGTATTCAAACCATGAACTCCCATGGCAAAGTTAAAACATTTGACATCAGCATCAGAATAACGTTTTTGAAGCTTCGGAAAACGTTTATCCAAAAATCTGGACTTCTGCTCAAAACGTATCTAGAATTCACACAGGGCTGAGATAAAAATGCTGTTGTTGGTATGAATAAAATATTTGGTAGTCCAAATCGTCTAGTCAGCGTCAGAAGAATAATATATTGAAAAGTTTGACATTGTCGTTGTTCACCAAACTTGTGGCTCCTGCCTTTGATCTAACCGATTTGAAGACTACTTTTATAGTTTCTGGAAGTGGCCACGTGTCGTATATTAGGGCTGGAATTCTTTTATTAGTATTTTTTCTCTTTTCTAAGGTGGCTAGGCAAAATCCCATGCTGAACGCTCTTAGTAAGCTTGAATTAGCACGGAATCGAGGATGAATTCTTATGTGCAGAAAACTTCCACTACCTCTCTCTCTCTCTCTCTCTCTCTCATTGTGGTTTTCTAATGCTCTATCCTTCTGAATTCTCTCTCTCTCTCTCTCTCTCTCTCTCTCTCTCGCTTTTCCTTCTGCTAAATCCCCGATTTTCTTTCTCATTCTGTTCTTTAGAACTTCCTATTAAATTCCTGATTTATCCTCCTCTTCTCTCTCTCTCTCTCTCTCTCCTCTCTCCGCTCTCTCTCTCTCTCCTCTCTCTCTTCTCTCTCTCTCCCCTAGGGCTGTTGCGAAGATCGTCAAGCGAAGCGTAGTGTAGTCGGTCTCTTTGATCTGTGACTTAGTGGATTAGATGGAATATGATGATGATGAAGATGGAACGAGATTCCCGATGAATTGGAATGCTCTGAAGCGATGGGAATCTTGTATCGTTCGTCACAATAGGTTTACAGTTTGCATGTCCTTCTAGCAGATTGACAGACAAGAATCAAAAACGTTCTCCATGGAGGCGGAAGGTAATGAAAATGAGAAAATCGGGAAAACGTTTCTTATTCTCCGAATTCAATAGGTAGCTTCGGCGAGGTTGGACAGAATTCATGCAGCATGTCTTCCGGTAAAGAGAGAGAGAGAAAGATAGAGAGAGAGGTATGATATCAAGAATTAGGGAGAAGGAAAATTAAATTAGTAAAATATGCCAATCGAGTTTTCTGTGTACATCGTGTATAATCAAGGCCACCGAAAATAAATAAACTTTTAACTACCGCCCGTTGGTGGCCTGGCCTATATAGTTGCCAGACGCACGATAATGGCTAATTTAAACCTTATATAAGAAAAAAGAAAAAAAAAACTACTGAGGCTAGAGGTCTGCAATTTGGTATGTTTGATGATTGGAGGATGGGTGATCAACGTACCAATTTGCAGCCCTCTAGCCACAGTCGTTTTGAGGTCTGAGGGGGAACAGAAAAAGTGCGGACGGACAGAGAGGGCCATCTCAATAGTTTTCTTATAAGAAAACTAAAAGAGGGTAAAGCTTAACCCCGCACGAAGCAATAGAATTGCTACCTCTTGATCAGGCATTCCACTGAGGTGTGAGAGATGTGTATTTCTGGTGATAGAAGTTCACTCTCGACGTGGTTCAGAAGTCACGTAAAGCCGTTGGCCCCGTTGCTGAACCACCACTGGTTCCATGCAACGTAAAAACACCATACAAACAAACAAACTACCTCTTGATGGATGGCAAGGTCTGTATGTTTATGCGCGCTTGCAATATGAATAGATAGCTACCTGTGCCCAAATATTTTTTGCAATTCATGCTGTACATACAGAGAAAGAGTGTGCCAGTCTAAATCTGTCCTTTACATAGGACTTGAATGTGATTCGGGTCTTTACTTCTCGGGTAAGTTGGTACCATTACCTAGATTAATTTGGAAGGGCCCCAGGTGTGGTGTGACCTTTATCCGTTTTTACAGTTTTATATTTAAACCTAAAGTTTTTCATGCATTTTCTAAGCATTATTATTATTATTATTATTATTATTATTATTATTATTATTATTATTATTATTTGTTGTTGTTGTTGTTGATTTTGTTGGGGGGTAAGAAACGTCTAAGGAGAGTGTAAAAAAGTGTGGAAAAGGTGTTTTCCATTGAGCTAAAGATACAGGAATTTTAGTATAGGATAATTATAATTTCTTTATTGGAATAGATATGTAGAAAATAAATAATGTGCATGTTAAACAGTACAGAAAAAATATTTCTAATAAAATATAGTGTAGCTATTTATTTTAATTTTTGTTGGTGAAACAAGGCTCTATTTGACCGTGGATTTGAACATGTTTTAATTCACGTTAAAAGTTAGGAAATCAATGTTTACAACTTAGCTGTGACGGGAGAATCTTCCACACGTCTCGAGTAAGCTGGAGGTCGGATCACGCCTTGTTATCATCATTATTATTATAATTATTATTATTATTGCAACTGCAACTACTGCTACCGCTACCACTAGTAATAGTAGTAGTAGCAGCTGTGATTTTAATCTCAACAAGAGTAATATTATGAAAGCTTTAATGTGGGTATTTGTAATTGTATATATTAACAGTAATAATTTTCAGACATCTGTGTAAGTGATGCACCGCACAGCAGGGTACTAGCATTTACCAGTACTCAAAGGATCATTTATTTACGCTCACTGACTTGTCAATTCTATTTTCAGGTGAGTACCTTTCGCTGTCCACGTACCCAAGAAAGACAGTCAGTCAGGTCATCGTATTCGGTGGATTAGATTTGGGTAAAGTATTAAAATTGATTAGTTTTTGTTTTAATCTTCTCTCTCTCTCTCTCTCTCTCTCTCTCTCTCTCTCTCTCTCCTCTCTCTGGGTTTTATTCCATTAAAGGTTTAATGGGGTTACTCGTTATTGCTGTCATCGAATGAGAGAGAGAGAGAGAGAGAGAGAGAGAGAATCTGTGGCAGACTTATCGATAATCGTATCGTTACGAAGAAGTTTATAACCTTTATAATAATTCACAACTTATCATTTATTCAGAGGTTTGTCATCGTCGTTGCTTGATTACAAAGTCGGTCGGTTGTCATCCATAACTAAACATCGTAAGTGTATTCCAGCTAATTACAAGCCAGTGACTATCGATGTACTAATTATCGTGAAAGTCGTAAGGGTTAGGTGTCAGTGCAACCTAATATCGATGAAGATTGATATTATATACGTTGGTTCTCTTGAGAAAAAGGGTCCATTTTGTTTAATTACTTGTATTTTATCCGTCAGCTTAAGTATGTGCTGTTGGCAAGTAATCCTTTTTAAAGCCTCTGTACCCAGCTGAGTGGGCATGATCCATCCCCAGTACCAAAGCTTGCGACAGTCCTTGGGATTCTGATATTTATTTATGTTTCTATACATATTCTTCTGTTATTTTTTTTCGTTTACTCGGGGTGTAAGCCTACAAAATATTTTTGCTGTTGGGGGGGGGGGGGGGGTGGGGGTGCCCGTTAGGAAAGCCCTATGGAAAAGCCTAAAAAGTTCTGAAAGGAGGGTTCGCGATGAATTAAAGCTACAGGAATTTTAGGATAGGATATTTATGATGTATTTATTCGAATGAAAATGTGAAAAAATAAATAATGTGAATGTTAAACAATACAGAAAAATTATTTCTAGTAAAATGTAGCGTATTTAGTTCAAATTTCGTTGGTGGAACAACGCTCTATTTGACCGTAGATTTTAGCACGCGGTCAAAGCAAACTAAAGGTAAAATCACGCCTTTTAAAAAAAAAATTAAATATGGTTATTACAAACCGCAGAGTTTAAGCGCAATTCCATATTGATGTTTAGTTTAAAGACTTAAGTAGCCTTATATATCGGTCTGCTTACTTATTTGGAGACGGCTTTTGTGCATTGCCAGCTTAATAAATTAAAACGATAGAAATTTACTTGTTTGAACTTCAACAACCAAAAATAGCAATTGAGGAGAATTTCTTTCTATTCCTTATACTGTACGTAATATGTAACCGAATATTTTTATTATTTTTCATATAGACTACAGATGAAATTGGAAGTTTATAATTAGTCTTGCATAAGTGTTTTTACTTTTTTATATGAGCGTGTCATATTTACACACACAACACACACACACACACACACCACACACACACACACACACACACACACACACACACACACACACATATATATATATATATATATATATATATATATATATCCAGTTAGCTGTATAGTTCACATAATTCCATTTATAAAACTGATATCCGTATTCCTGCTCACGTTCGTTTGGCGATCAGATCGAAGTGTCCTCCCACCAGAGACCTTAAAGTGGAGATAAAAAAGGACTGGAGGAATGGAAAAGAAATAGGGTTGAGAGGAGGAATTATGCAAATGACTTTGTAAGCCATGAAAGGATGAAAGAGGTGGATTTCAAATAAATAATGTGAGGTGTAACGGCAGAAGTGAAGGAGCTTTTATATACATTAATATATATATATATATATATATATAATATATATATATATATATATATATATATATATATATATTCATCAGTGTTTCAATAATTTGCGAGCATCAAGCTTTTTTTTTTATACAAAAAAACTTATACATGTTTCTTTCCAATTTATGCAGTTTAACAACGAAACTCCTGACTGGTAGAATATTTCCTATTCGTGTTTTTTATTAAAATTAAAGAAGTGAAAAAGACATTTCTTAATATACTAGACCCCAGTATGTTAATGTGACCACCAGTAATTCATTAACCATACCTGCTTAGACGACTGATGACGGTAAATGATATAATTATCAATCCTTCAATTATGCTTACTTTAAAGTTTATCCTCTGAGGGATCTGGTAGCCCGAGTTCTCTCCCAGCTGCCGCCAGCTCGGAATCAGAGGAATTTATTTCTAGTGATTAGAAATTGATTTCTCTATATAATGTGCTTCGGATCCCACAATAAGCTGTATGTACCGTTGCTAAGTAACCAATTGGTTTCTACCCACGTAATAAAAATCTAATCCTTCGGGCCAGCCTCAGGAGAGCTGTTAATCAGCTCAGTGGTCTGGTTAAACTAAGGTGTACTTAACTTTACCCTGTGTGTGTACATGTATGTATGAGTGTATGTGTGTGTGTGCAATCCCAGTTGAATTAGCATTTCAGGAGAGAGAGAGAGAGAGAGAGAGAGAGACTGCGTATGTTCTCCCGTCCCTTAAAGAGTAAATTGGTGGGTGAATGAACCAAATTTTGATATTCCTTTGAGAGAGAGAGAGAGAGAGAGAGAGAGAGAGAGAGAGAGAGAGAGAAGAGAGAGGAGAGAGAAAATAATAGTGAAACGGGGCCAATGAAGTGGCCACTAGATACAAAAAGTTTTTTTTCTTTTTTTTTCTTCCTCTCTTGCAATTCGTGCATCAAATGAAATGAACAGGCGGTGTAGATCTAACAAGCCTACGAAAAGGCAGAAGCGGACTCTGGCTCAAAGACTGGGGTAATTCGAACTTTGCGCGCTCTCTCTCTTTCTCTCTCTCTCTATCGTTCCTGTGCATTGGATGTGGCTCGGGACTGTGATTACATTTTCATTTTCTTTTCTCGTGGGTTGTGCGAGGTGGGGGAGGGAGGGGGGGGGGGGCTGGAGTAGGATAACTATGGGCTTGAGAAAGAAAGATTCCGTTGTTATTGCATTGTCTTGTTACTTGTAGGGAACAACTGACTGTTGTGGTCATTAATGCTTGGGTTCTGTTGCGTATCGTGTGTGTATATATATATATATATATATATATTATAATATATATATATATATATATATATATATATATATATATATATATAGAAATATTATATACACACATACATGCATACATACATATACATGTGTGTGTTTGTGTGTAATCCCAGCTTGATTAGCATTTCTATAGAGGGATATCGATGTCAGTCAAAGACCTAGAGACTGTTGCAATCCACCTCTTGATCTTTTTCCCTTTGGAAAGGCACGCTCGCACTCGTGTCATCACAGTTAATTTAGTTACGTGATGAAGGGCTTTGGGAAAGGGTCGTAGAACTGTAGAGCATTGAATCCTTCCCGAAATTCGGTCTCGTCTCGTATGTACGTGGAGTCTTGGAATGTCATTGGACAGGTAAATAAAGCTTAAGTGTATAGGGGGAAGGAAGAGTAGGTCAGTTGGAGAGAGAGAGAGAGAGAGAGAGAGAGAGAGAGAGAGAGAATTTGACTGGTGTGTTCCTGGACAGTGACCTGGGCTGGTTATGAGAATACGGTTGTACCATTTTATGAATCAATTTATTTATTTATTTTTTATTCTTTTATTTATTTATGAGAGTGCAGAAGCCAATTTCATAATTATTGTTTAAAGACATATACATCAATGGTTTGCTGGTATAGTGGTTAGTGTCGTGGCCTGCCACTCGGTTGTCGCGTGTTCGCGTCTCCCCCAGGGCGTGGAAAATCACTGGTTCTGTATCATGATCAGTTACTGCTGCGGTGTGGGGTCTGCGGTGGGAGGTTGAAACGAATATTCTTTGGAAGCTTGAATTTCAAGTCAGTGTTCCCTGGTGTGGGCTTGTTCCATGTGAATAGGTTTCATCTATTGAGATAATAATAATAATAATAATAATATACTAGTTTATGTTTGAGAGGTCTGCAATGGGCATGATTAAAAAGCTTTATCCTAAAATGATGTACAAATGTGGGTTTAACATACAATTATCATATCTTGCCGAGGTGTTAAATGGGATTATGGCATCACTTTTGAAGTTCTTGATGGCAACAGGAATTTCTTGAGTTTGTCTCTGTAGGGCGGGTAGTGCCATCAGTGCACCTCATGTGGTGCACTGTAGGCATCACTCAGGGTTCTTTGCAGCGTTCCTTCGGCCCCTAGCTGCAACCTCGTTATTTCCTTTTACTGTACCTCCCTTCATATTCTCTTTCTTCCATCTGACATTCCACCCTCTCCTAACAACTGGTCGATAGTGAAACTTCTTCGAGGTTCTCCTCTTGTTACACCTTTCAAACCTCTTAACTGTCAATTTATATTCCAGCGCTGAATGACCTCATATGAGCCAGCGCTTGGTCTTTGGCCTAAAATCTAAATTCTATCCTATTCTATTTCCTAATTGTCAGTTTCC
The DNA here is from genome assembly GCF_015104395.2 of Macrobrachium nipponense. Classification (NCBI taxonomy): domain Eukaryota; kingdom Metazoa; phylum Arthropoda; class Malacostraca; order Decapoda; family Palaemonidae; genus Macrobrachium; species Macrobrachium nipponense. The sequence goes on along the minus strand of NC_061088.1, from coordinate 2,418,640 downwards.
CTTCTTTTTGTGCCCTTATTGACAAATTAATAGACAAACCAAGATGTATGACAGGTGATATTTACGTAAACATTTTGGGTTATGGATTAATATATTCATTTTTACGTAAACATTTTGGGTTATGGATTAATATATGCATTTTTACGTAAACATTCTGGGTTATGGATTAATATATGAATTTTTGTTCACGGCTACCTTTTAAATCGTTATTTTATCCTATATATTTCTCGCGCCCCTAAAATAATGTAATATACTAGCTGTATATTTTGGATGGATAATTGGAATGAAGTGTACTTACTCAAGCATAATAATAATAATTGTCATTGCGTGATGTGATGTTTATTCACCACCAAAAATAATTATTATGAATTGTTTGATTAAAATTTCTTCTATGTAAATACCAAGGAATACTGAATGGAATTATGAGCGCTTTGTTAGCAAAAAAAAAAAAAAAAAAAAAAAAAAGTAATTCGCTAATAAAGTATCCTTAATTCCATTAAGAATTCTCTGGTAATTATAAAGAAGAAATATACTCCAGCGAGAAATCGTTTAATCTGTTGGCAAATACCATTTATAAGTGTCCCGGACACACGTGTCTCGTGCTGACAGCACCTGTGGTATGCAATCAGTTTCTTAGATCATTGCTTTGATCTTTTTATTCTGCATTAGGGTTACTCATTCAGGAGTCAGTTTAAAGCTAAATGCGTCTAGTTGATTAAAGTAAGCATTGAAGTTATCATTTGCGTAAGGTTACGTATTCAGCAGTCATTTTAGAGCTAAATACTAGTTTATTATTGTAAGTATGTATGCAGTTGAAGGGATTTCGCCCAAATTAAGTACAAAGGTTGACAGTCGTGCAAGAATGCCTAAGAAGGAAAATGGGCTGTCTTTATGTGTGTCTGTGTGTCTGGCACGCTTAACTTATTCATTTCCAGTCTGGTGAGATCAATAATTTCCTGCTTGGTGAGACCAAGGCGAAGTTGACAGCTTACCAAACACATCTTGTCGACATCAAATTAGCGTTGCACATATCTGTGCAAGAGCCATAATGGCGTTCTCGACATTTCGTCAGTTGGAATGCTAATAGATTTGAATGGTGGTTGGCAGGAACCGTTCACTAAAGTATGAACACCCTCAGAATCCTCGAATACTCCCTCGCCTGTCCCATCAACCCCCATCGTCTTCAAAAACGAAGAAGCGATTTAGGTGGGAAAGAAGTAGCACTGTTGTAATTAACCCATCTTCTCGACTCCCGTCTTCATCAGAATGGAGTGGGGGATTTAACACGCGGTTTACGCGACTTGATTGAGGCATCATCATGGCCCTATGGAGGATTAAGGGCGCTGGTGGATTAGGTTTTTGCGTGTTAGTTCTCTCTCTCTGTCTCTCAAGTATGTATACACAAATATATATATATATATATATATAATATATATATATATATATATATACACACACATATATATATATATATATATATATAATATATGTGTGTGTGTGTGTGTGTGTGTGTGTATATGGGTGGTATGTATATATAATATAATATATATATATATATATATATAGATGAGAGAGAGAGAGAGAGAGAGAGAGAGAGAGAGAGAGAGAGAGAGAGGAGGAGAGAGAGGAGAGAGGCAAATGCCACGAATGGAAGAAAAATGATGGAGGACTGGTAGGCCTTTCGACTTACTGTCCTTTACTTAGCAGTCTGGTAAGTAAAGGACGGTAGGTCGAAAGACCTAACACCTCTCCATTTTTTTATCTTTCCTTCGTGGCATTTATTTTTATCTATATATTTATCACGTTGCCATATTTTTGTGATTCAGTTATACATACATACATACATATATATATATATATTGTTTTCTCTTGTTGGGTAATAAATATGCTTAGTGAATACAATATAAATCTGTTAACAATATTCCTTTTGACATGTTTCATAACTGACATTGGAAAGAGCACGGTTGATTTCCCCCAGGCAGACAGACTTGTCGGGTTTCCTTATTTTTATTATTATTATTATTATTATTTTTGTTTTTGATGTCAAAAATCACGCATTTGTATCACCTTTTATCAAATGACAGTCATGTAACGCAGGAAACATCGTTGGACTGTAAGATTAATATTAATGTCCAGGATTTGACGAATATGCTGACACTAAAAACTACACTGCACAAGTAGGGTTTTGTATATTTACTTTTTCCCTTAGTGGTTTTTTTCATTTTGGAATTATATTAACAGTATACTTTTGGCATCGAAGATCTTATTATTTACGTGATTATTCAGTATTATGAAGCATATACTGGCTCTCTAGTGTTTAGAATATTCCTTATTCCATTAGTTCCTCATTGGACTAATGGGTTACTTAGTGTTTGGAATATTCCTTATTCCATTAGTTCCTCATGGACTTGTGGGTTACGTGCTCGCCTACCGATTTGGTAGTCCGAGTTCGCATCCCCCGCTGCTGCCAGTGCGGAATCAGAGGAATCTATTTCTGCTGATTAGGAATTTAATTATCTATGTAATATGGTTCGGATCCCACAATAAGCTGTAGGTCCCGTTGCTAGGTAACCAGTTGGTTCATAGCCACGTAAAGATATCTAATCCTTCGGGCCACCCCTAGGGGAGCTGTTAATAGCTCAGTGGTCTGGTCAAACTAAGATATACTTAATTTTTTTACTTATACCGTATTCTGAGGAAGATTGAATGTCACGTTAGTGGCCTTTGTGGGCTTGTTTCGTATGAATAGGGTTCATCTTCAGAATAATGATAATGATAATAATAATACCGTAAATTTTTTATTACAATTTATATAAATGAATCTGTTATTGATGCCGATGTCCTGAAATCAGTGATAAAAAGTCATTAAGTATGTGAACATTAATAATAATAATAATAATAATAATATAATAATAATAATAATAATAATAATAATAATAATATTACCGTACATAATTATTACAATTTATATAAATGAATCTGTTATTGATGCTGATGTCCTGAAATCAGTAATTTAAAGTCAGTAGTAAGTGGACACTAGTCAACTGGTATTTGTATGAAGCAGTCCTCAGTTTCCTTATAGAGAAAATATCCTGACAGCCGATAGAGTCACATTGATCTATTTTCCCTAGGAGATTCAAAGGCCTCATATTTTTCGATTTTTTTCCGATTTTTTTCTCTAGCGAAATAACGAGCTCCCCTGGCTGGCTGGCAAACAGGCAAGCGACTTGTTATTGTGTCGAAACTATCAGTTTTCGCCTGGTGTCAAACAGTTTTGTAACACCCTTCCCCCCAAACCTCCGCAAGAGATCCTCGATGAAAAATAGGACGAAAAATATTTGCTGGACGGTTAGAGGTCTGCAGCGCCGGGCAACCTGACTCTCTCTCTCTCTCTCTTCTCTCTCTCTCTCTCTCTCTCTCTCTCTCTCTCTCTCAGTTCCTGAATGTTGCTTGAGATTGATTTGATCTCTTGTGGGCTTTCATATGTTATTTTTTTTTTATTATTCTTTGTTTCCTTCTCTATTTGCTGGTCAATAGGTGTTCAAGATAGTTCAGTATAAATGTTTTCAGTTTCAGTCTGGGTAATATTTTGAATCATAAACATAAATAAGTAGAGTGATATAGAGTTTATTATTATTATTATTATTGCATATTATTATTATTATTATTATTATTATTATTATTATTATTATTATTATTATTATTAAGAAAATCACAGTGTCTTGAAAATGTACTGTATATTAAAAATCCACAATTATATTCATAAATTGTATTATTTATTTCATCTTTTATACAAAATACAATGTATTTTCATAATTGTGTATTTTTTTTTCTCTCTCTATCACAGTCCTCCAATTCGACTGGGTGGTATTTATAGTGTGGGGTTCCGGGTTGCATCCTGCCTCCTTAGGAGTCCATCACTTTTCTTACTATGTGCGCCGTTTCTAGGATCACACTCTTCTGCATGAGTCCTGGAGCTACTTCAGCGGTCTAGTTTTTTCTAGATTCCTTTTCAGGGATCTTGGGGATCGTGCCTAGTGCTCCTATGTTATATGGGTACGATTTCCACTGGCATATCCCATATCTTCTTATTTCTATTTTCAGATCTGATACTTATCCATTTTTTTCCCTCTCCTTTCTCTTCAACTCTGGTGTCCCATGGTATTGCGACATCAATGAATGATACTTTCTTCTTGACTTTGTAAATCAACGTCACGTCTGGTCTATTTGCACGTATCACTCTATCCGTTCTGATACCATAGTCCCAGAGGATCTTTGTCTGATCGTTTTCTATCACTCCATCAGGTTGGTGCTCGTACCACTTATAACTGCAAGGTAGCAGATGTTTCTTGCACAGGCTCCAGTGGAGGGCTTTTTGCCACTGAATCATGCCTCTTTTTGTACTGGTTCTGTGCAAGTGCGGGCGGGCATTCGCTGCTATGTGGTTTATGGTTTCATTTTTCGTATTGCACTTCCTACATGTGGGAGAGATGTTATTTCCGTCTATCGTTCTTTGAACATATCTGGTTCTTAGGGCCTGATCTTGTGCCGCTGTTAATCATTCCTTCAGTTTCCTTCTTTAGCTCTCCCCGCCCTCTGTAGAGTCCATTGCCATGTGTCATCGCTGGCTAGTTCTTTAGTCTGTCTCATGTATTGTCCGTGCATTGGTTTGTTGTGCCAGTCCTCTGTTCTGTCTGTCATTCTCCTGTCTCTGTATATTTCTGGGTCTTCGTCTACTTTTATTAGTCATTCTTCCCATGCACTCCTTTAGCCACTCGCCTTCACTGGTTTTCCAGATATTGCCCCAGTGATCTGTTCTCGATGTTTGACGCAGTCCTTTATACTTAGTAGTCCCTCTCCCTCCTTCCTTTCGTGTTATGTATAGTCCTGTCCGTATTTGCTCTTGGGTGTAGTGCTTTGTGTATTGTCATATGTTTCCTGGTTTTCTGATCTATGCTGCGGAGTTCTGTCTTCGTCCATTCCACTATTCCTGCGCTGTATCTGATTACTGGTACTGCCCATGTGTTTATGGCTTTTATCATATTTCCAGCGTTGAGTTTTGACTTGAGTATCGCCTTGAGTCTCTGCATATATTCTTTGCTGATCGTGTCCTTCATCTCTTGGTGTTTTTATATCCCCTACTTCCATTATTCCCAGGTATTTGTATCCTGTCTCATGTATGTGTTTGATGTTGCTCCATCTAGTAGCTTTATCCCTTCAGTTCTCGTTACTTGCCTTTTTGTATGTTGACTAAGGCGCATTTTTGTATTCCAAACTCCATCCTGATGTCCCCAGATACAATCCTTACAGTCTGGATTAGGGTATCTATTTCCTTGATGCTCTTACCATACAGCTTGATGTCGTCCATGAACATCAGATGGTTGATTCTGTTGCCTCTTTTCTTGAGTTGGTACCCGGCATCCATCTTCTGTATACTTGTCATGGGAATCATGGCTACTACAAGAGTAGTTATTATTTTTTTTATTTTTTCTTATTATTATTATTAACGAAAACAGTACCATCCATGTGCACACATTTTGTGACAATAAATATTTATATATAAAATAGTTCTAAAAAGTCCCCTTATTTCCAAACGAAGGTGTTTAAAATCTTTAAACAACGTCGAGAAAGGCCCCTCTGTTACACATTATTATTATTATTATTATTATTATTATCAGTATTATTATTATTATTATTATTATTATTATTATTATTATTATTATTATTAGCAAACTTACCCATCTACGATGGGTGATGAAATACGGGTGCAGAAGTAAAAATTTATATGTACTATTTGTTTTAGCAATATTAAGATTAGGGCGATTACATGAATAGTCTCTCTCTCTCTCTCTCTCTCTCTCTCTCTCTCTCTCTCTCTCTCATAATGTAATTCAAGGGACGATCACTGAACGCAGAGAAATTCTTATTCATTGTTGTTTCCCCTCTTTTAATGATATTCTCTCTCTCTCTCTCTCTCTCTCTCTCTCTCTCTCTCTCTCTCTCTCTCTCAAAGTAAGGGAAGGGACGATCAATGAACGTAAAGAAGTTCGTATTCATTATTGTTTACCTTCTTTTAATGACTCTCTCTCTCTCTCTCTCTCTCTCTCTCTCTCAATGTAAGTCAAGTAACGAAGACGGTGATGGGATTATTGGATTACTTAGCTCTCAATCACAATTATCTCCTCTCTCTGTCTCTCTCTCATTTTTCGATAGCAAGATAAAATTATAAATTGTAGTGCATTAATGTCGTTAAATGGCTCCTCCTCTCTCTCTCTCTCTCTCTCTCTCTCTCGTCTCTCTCTCTCACTCTCTTCTTCTCTCTCTCTCTCTCTCTCGGTTATTGATGATAATTTTCATCTTCTATTGTGTCTGAGCTGAAATATTCGCGACTTTCTCCGGGAAAGTTGTACAGAAATTATGTACGAAAAATCGTAAAGTAACTAAGTCTACGGGAATAACCAGCCTCGTTTCACGGCCAGAAACAGCTCCGTTTCAGGGAATCCCTTCTCACCCCCACCCCCTACAAAGGAGGGTAGGTTGGATGAAACCCCATTACAAACCATCTAGGGGTCCCCACCATAACCCTGCCAATTTTCATGCCCATCTGACCAGCCGTTTAGCCGTGATTTAATGACAGACAGACAGACAGACATTACGCCCATTATAGTATGATTATTATCACCCATGTGCACACGTCTTTCTTACAAGAAATAACCATAAAACAATAGTTCCAGTTACTATTTCTAAACGAAATATGAAAATAGCATCAAGAAACGCCCCCCTACACCCCCACCTCCGTACCGTCCTCCCCATTTTGATGACGACGCCCAGTTAAACTTAAATAGCCTGGAGTAAAAAAAATACATTATTTTGCCCCTAAACTTTATTCCTAGGGAGGAGAAATTTCTTGATAGATGAAAGATTATATTATTTTTTTTTTACTTTTGGCTCTATGCTGGGAGTGTCGAGAAATTTCGCGAGTTTAATAAATTTCGCGAGTTTAATAAAAACGTTCCCCCTTTTAAAGGCAGCTTGATGCGATGGATTGGAGGTAGCTTATCTTGACGGACCGAGGACGCGTCATTTATGCGATAAAACGTCCGTAGAATTATATTTACGGACGTCATATCACTCAAAATAATAGAGCGCCTCAGTGGCGTGGTCGGTTCGGTCTTGGCCTGCCACCTCGGTGGTCGCGAGTTCGATTCTCGGGCATTCCGTTGAGGGGTAAAGATGTGTATTTCTGGTAATAATAGATCCTCAATAGTCGGTTTGGTCTTGGCCTGCCTCCTCGGTGGTCGCGAGTTCGATTCTCGGGCATTCCATTGAGGGGTGAGAGATGTGTATTTCTGGTAATAGAAGTTCACTCTCGACGTGGTTCGGAAGTCCTGTAAAGCCGTTGGTCCCATTGCTGAATAACCACTGGTTCCATGCAATGTAAAAACACCATACAAACAAACAAACTGCTAAATAGAATAGTTTACTGAAGCATGGTGCACAGCATAAAGTTAAGTATATCTTAATTTAACCAGACCACTGAGCTGATTAACAGCTCTCCTAGGGCTGGCCCGAAGGATTACATTTTTATTCACGTGGCTAGGAACCAATTGGTTTCACTTAGCGACGGGACCTACAGCTTACTGTGGGATTCAAACCACATTATATCGAGAAATGAATTTATCGCCAGAAAATAAATTCCTCTGATTCCTCACTGTCATCAGCGGGAAGCGAACTCGGGCTACCAGACTGATAGGTGAGTACGCAACCCACTCGTCCACTGAGGAACTGGGGCATAGCGTAAGTAGAGTAGAAGCGTTGAAAGGTTATGTAGGTGAAAAATGTATCTTGGATGCTTTGAGGAGGTTTGGTCATGTGGGGAAAATAAAGATAAGTTTAACAGATAGCCACTGGGCGCATACGTGTGTGTCTGTATGAGAATTGCCCGGGGGAAGGGGTGGGGGAGAGTGCTGTTGGGAATTAGGCCCTAGAGGCTTATGAAGCAGATAAAGTGGATGTTTTCAGCTTATCAGATACAGAGAGAGCATATCTGTCATTCTTATATATATATATATATTATATATATATATATATATACATATATATATATATATATATATATATACATATATATATATACATATACATATGTACATATGTATATATGTAAGAAGGAGGAATGTACAGATTCATCATTTTTAACTTCTCTGGAGACTGAGAGTTGGAGACTGAGAGTTTGGGCGACAGCCTAAGAATGCTGATGTACCTAAGCAGGTCAATGATCATCCTGTAGTTATGTGTGTTCGAGAGAAGGTGACTTTGAAACCAGTTAAAAGTAGTTTCAGGGCGTTGACGGAGTGTGAATTCATGTGTACGTGTACGAGCTATGTCCGTTCTTAATGGCATGTATTAGCCAGAACGAGGGAGATGGCTGCCTCGGGGAGAAAAGGCAGAATGCCAGGATAGCTCTGCGAAAGTTATATTTGTTTCAGTGTGTGATATTCCAAGCTGCAATGGGTAAGAGTTACTGATTTAGCCAAAGTTGTGGTTTGAGTATTTTTGACATTTTGTAAAGATGTTGTTTCATTTAATCTTTTGACTTTGTCTTTACAATTGTGTGTACTTACTAGTTTGTCCCCACTGTCCTTTAAACAGGCGGATCTAGTGGAGGGGACTAAGTGTCCCAGTGGAGGGGACTGAGTGTCCTAGTGGAGGGGACTAAGTGTCCTAGTGAGGGGGACTATATTTTGAAGAGATAATTGGTGTTTGACTATTACTGATTAAGACTATTATTTACCGGGGGTTATCTGAGTTAATTAAATTTGAGTTATCATTCTATTGATTATCCTGTAAGAAATCTGAATTATTCAATTAGTACTTTACTTTGAATAAATGTATATTTTTGTAGTTCCGACTCTGATTTGGTGACCTTAGATAATGGAGTGGAGGTTGAGAGAGAGAGAGAGAGAGAGAGAGAGAGAGAGAGAGAGAGAGAGAGGGAAAAGGAGCTGTTGGGTATCAGGGGAGAGAGAGAGAGAGAGGGGAGGGACAAAGTGTTACCAGTTCGCCTTCCACTCTGGCCTAACGTTACCTATGTGAACAATGGGGCGGTGCTCCCGTTGTTTAGATATTATATAAATATATATATGTATATATATATATATATATATATATATATATATATATATATATATTATATTAACCTACAAATGTCCTTCGATATCTAATTCACACACACACACATATATATATATTATATATATATATATATATATATATATATATATATATATATATATATATATATATATATATGTGTGTGTGTATGTATGTATGTTTGCATGTAGTATGTAGTATATATGTATATATATATATATATATATATATATATATATATGAACATAACATTAAGTACAAGTGTCCTTCGATATCTAATTCGCTCTACCTTGGGTTTAATATATTTCCTATATATTAAGCGAAGGGGAATTTTTTAGCCGATAAGAAATTCGTCGGCTCGTGGACTCGAGCCACGGAAACTAAGAATTGAGGACGCACAGTGACATTTCAATTAATATATATATATATATATATATAGTATATATATATATATATATATATATATATATATATATATATATATATATATATATATATGTATATGTATATATATATATATATATATATGTATGTGTGATATATATATATATATATATATATATATATATATATATATATATATATATATAAAATATCACATTCACGTAGTTTGTTAGTGCCATAAATGGTAATTGTATGAGAGTTGAACTTCAGCTGTCAAGCATTATTTGAACTTGTCTCATCTTCCGAGTTGCAAGCAAATGCAAGTTACTGAAGATCCGTTTTCTTATTTGATTGTCAGTTGTATATATAAATGTGTGTATACATACATTCATACTTGCATAAGTATATAAGTATAGATATATACACATGTATAAATGGATACGTACGTACAATGTGGAACTACGGGGGTATTAAAAAAAAAGTATCTCCCTGTATGGGCCAAGTTTTTTCATCTTAAATTAAGAGAGAGAGAGAGAGAGAGAGAGAGAGAGAGAGAGAGAGAGAGAGAGAGAGAGAATAACAGTAATGACCCTATGAGGCATCTTAAAAGGGGAGGCATTGATCCTTGTAAATTACGAAGAACCGAGTTATTCAGGTACCCTTAATAAGACCCTATTTTCCGTCATGTCATTATTTGTTCAGAGGCGGACGGACGACTTGGAAGAGCGTAAAAAGGGAGGGGAGGAGGAGGAGGAGGAGGAGGAGGGGAGGGGGGAGGGCGGGGGGGGGGGGTTTCGGAAGGGAATATGGAGAGGAGAATGAAAGTGAGTATTTATGACGTGACAGCGGATGATTATCTTGTTGACGTTTATTGGTATCGTCTTTTATTTTTATTCAGAATTGCAAAATGTTAAGTGGAACAATGGTAGGAGATCACTGACAGGCTAAACAAGTTTCCACTGAATCAAAGATATGTTGAATAAAGCCAACTTCCACTGAATCAAATATGTGTTAGATAAAACAAACTTTCACCGGAGCAAAGATTGATAAGTAAAGCCAATTTCGACCCATTCAGAAAGTGATAAATAAAACCAATTTCGAACTATTCTAATGTGTTGTAAATAAAACCAATTTCGACCTATTCTAATATGTTGTAAAGGAAACCAATTTCGACCTGTTCAAAGAAGAGACGAATGAAACCATCTTCCATCGAACCAAAGATGTGATAAACAAGGAACAGAGAGACGAAAGTAAAACGCAAAAATATGATAGATTCAAGATGAAAGAGGCTGCACAAATATGCTCAGCCTCGCCAGGAAATTGTATGTCAGTGGCTTAACCTCCTCAGTAATGTCACACACATTATACACACACACACACACACACACATATATATATATATATAATTATATATATATATATATATATATAAAATATATATGTACGTAATTCAGAGGATGAACCGTATTCATATGGAAGAAGCCCACTTGTAATTCAAGCTTCCAAAGAATATTACGTTGTCCATTTGAAAGAAGTAACAGAACGTAATGGGAAATACAGAAAGATGAGATGATTTATCAAAACATCAGGTAAACGAACAAATTGACAAATAAATAAACGTGTAAGTAAAATACTAGAATATAAGTTGAATTGTATTGGGGCAGTAGTGTATTTCATCTCCGCTTGAACGTCTGAGAAGTTCCAGTTGTGAGTTTGCATGAATTTAAATGAAAGCGCGGAATTAGTGCTTTGGGGTAATGCATTCCTGTTTACAAGCAAGAAGACATAGGTGCAAATACTGGACACCTTTGGTTATGCAGTAGAATGGTGTCATGTGTACTTAATTTAAAACAATAGATGTCTCTGTTTTTCCAAATTGTCATAATATAATAGAATTTTAAAATCAGCACATTTAGAGTTAAAGAATACAAAATAATGGCAATCTACTTTTATTTGTTCAAATGATATTCATAGACTGTGTACATAGCGTTTCGGACATTAGAATTTTTGGCGGGTTAAGAAAGTTTGAGAGTTTTTAGGCCAGTATAGAAAATTATTATTATTATTATTATTATTATTATTATTATTATTATTATTATTCCACTTCAAAAGGCTACGCAGATAACGGCGCATTGCTGCTCATACCGAGAGAGAGTTACGTACCTGAGAGGGAGAGAGAGAGAGAGAGAGAGAGAGAGAGAGAGAGAGAATCTTTTAATTTGAGTATATAAAAATATTATTAGTTATTATTTTATTATTATTATTATTATTATTATTTTATATATTTATTATTTTTGTATTTTTATTATTATTATTATTATTATTATCCACTTCAAAAAGCTACGCAGATAACGGCGCATTGTTGTTCATACCGAAAGAGAGTTACGTAACTGAGAGAGAGAGAGAGAGAGAGAGAGAGAGAGAGAGAGAGAGAGAGAGAGAGAGAGAATCTTTTTATTTGAGTATATAAAAATATTATTATTATTATTCCACTTCAAAAGGCTACGCAGATAACGGCGCATTGCTGTTCATACCGAGAGAGAGTTACGTAACCTGAGAGAGAGAGAGAGAGAGAGAAGAGAGAGAGAGAGAGAGAGAGAGAGAGAGAGAGAATCTTTTCGAGGGTGGCCCTCGAGCTAAGTAGTGCCCTGAAATTGAGCCTTGTGTAGGGGGTGGGGGGAGTATGGGTGAGAGGGGCGCGGGGGGAATGGGGGGGGGGGGGGGGGAGGGGGGGGGGGCGGGGGGGGGGGGAAAGAAGGCCTCGTTGAGCATGTTAAGGAGGCTCTTGACAAAAGGGAACCTTGGCACTGGGGGTCTGCTGCCGACAAATCTCTCATCGACTAAAAAATTTCCCTTCTGTTAAATATATATGGAAATATATAATTCCGTATGTAGAGCGAATTAGATATCAAAGGACATTTGTAGCTCGATGTGTATATATATATATATATATATATATATATATATATATATTATATATATAGGGAGAGAGAGAGAGAGAGAGAGAGAGAGAGAGAGAGAGAGAGCGCTCATTAACACATAGCCACGGGTATCACAGAAATGAATTTCTGACACATATGAGAGACTGTACATCGATCCTGATGTGAGTCACAAATATGTGTGTATATGTATATATATATATATATATATATATATATATATATATATTATATATATATATATATATAAAACCGTTTGTTTATACGATCTTTGTATTTATAATTGGATGTCAGGTCTCATTAAATTCAAATTGAAATTTAGGTATATGGCTCAGAAAGTAAGTAAAGAAAACCTCATATATCATTAGAAATATTACACCAGTTATAATCTGCTTCAATGACTTTACTTAATCAGGTACTATGTAGAATAACTGTCAGGTTTACTGGAATTATTTCCATAAATGTTGCTGTGGGATGTGATACTCTAATAAAAGACTTAGGGACTTTTGTATGTCAACCTGACAGGTTTGTCACTGTTGTTGATGAATTGTGTACTATAATAACTTTGTTCGAATCGGTTATTATCTCATAAAAGTTGTTGGAAAGTTTATGTTATATGTGAGGGATCAGTAAGGCAGTACTGTTATGTCGTGTTAATTAGCCCCAATACATTTATTTCAGTAACTCTGCTATAATCCGATTACATTGTCTTTTGATAAATCTTTGAAACTCATCGAAGATGTTTTGTCAAATTGTGGGAGCGAAGTTTAATGGCATCCTATTATAAGAAAAGAAAGCTTTATGTTATGCCATGTTGTCGTATGCTAATTAACTTAGTTTACGGAGAATGGATATTTTTTAAGATCCTTCTCCCACCCTCCACCCCTCAATCCTCTTCCTCCTCCTCCTCCTCCTCCTCCTCCTCCTCCTCCTCCTCTCCTCCACTTTCCTCTCAGGACCTCTTCAGGGCGAAGCTGAGCAAAGAGCTATTACGAAAGGCGTTCCTTTTTCATCTGAACAGAATTTATTTTTCGGGGTGCTCATAAAAAGCAAGAGCCTGTGCTGGCATACAGCAGCCTGAATCTGACGACACTGATGGCGTTCTTGCTGTGAAGAGTAATATATATTCCCCTTATTAAGCGTTAATCTTCATTTGTTTATTGTTGTCAGCTGGAATTTCTGCGTTGGGTTGTATGTTTTGTGTGTGTGTGTGTTTTCTTTAAATAAAACGGTCTTCTGCGCTGCGATTTCCTTGAATTGCAAAGAAGAATTAATAAAATAAAGTTAAAAAAACAGCATTTCTTGAAAAGTCTACTGGTCTATAAAAAAATTACAGAGAGATATTGAGATATTCATACTTTAAATGTGTATGCTTATTCAGCTAGTTAATTACTTTTTTTAGCTTACTACGAGTAGCGATAATCCATTCACGTAGTTCTTCTGCATGACTTAATCCCTAGTCGGGGTAGCAGTTTTCATTGAGCATTTCTAAATAAAGACAAAGTTGGTTGTATTTTGAGTATACTATCCTCCCCCATCGACCTAGGGAAATTTCAGTGAGCTTTGCAACAGATTCAATACGAAAGTGTCAAGTATTAAATAGCAAAAATTACGACGCTTTCTCATGACTTTTTATGCATGATTTAAGAGACTGGCTACGATAATACTCCTCCGAATAAAGTATGAGATATTTCTGTGATTATTTTAATAAGTGTAACAGTATAATATCATTCATATAGAAACTGTCGATATTTGTATTTTGCACTTTTTTCATTTCAGTTTGCTAAAATTATCCTCTTATTTCAGGTAAGAATATATCAATCTCTGTAATTATTTTATAGACCAGTAGATTAAAAAAAACTGGTTTTTTATTATTTTATTACTTCTTTTTGCGATTCAAGAAATCGCATTTTATTCAATCTTTTTGCATTTCAATGAACTCGCTGCATAAAAGACCGTGTTATTCAGTCGGATTCTAAAATTCTCTCGCTTTACAAAATTAAAAGCAAAATGCTCATCGCTTTATTGCAACGAAAAATCCTGGCGAAAATAAAAGTTAAAGCTTCATTATGAAGGCTTACATGGAAAAAAGTGATGCATTAACAAGCAGTGGTGGAAATAATGCTTGGGAAAGCTACTGGATCGAAGATTGAAAAATTGAACGGTTAAATTTGAGCTTCAGTTTTTAAGTCGTGTAAAACGAGTTGAAAGAGTATTCGGTGTTTTGTTCAAATAAATGACAGTTGGAGTTGAGCGTTGTAGTTTGAATCCTTGCTCAGGTATCAATTGCTTGGACTAGTAAATTGGGCTACCAACACACACACACACACACACGCACACACATTAACAAAGTTAGAGCCACGAAAGAAAATTGAAAGTGTGTGATGATATATACGTATATATGTATATATATATATATATATATATATATATGTATATATGTATATGTATATATGTATGTACATCCCAACTGTAGTTTTGCAAACTAAAAATAAAATGGAGAAAAACTATGCAAATATATACCTAATATATATATATATATATGTGTGTGTGTGTGGTGTGTGTATTTACGTGTGTGAAAACGCAAGTTTACAATTCACAGGTAGTCACACATATTAACAATGGCCTATAACTCATAACTCAACGTTCCTTATCTCGACAAGATAACGTTCTTGAAATCGACTACATTACCGCCTTTTTACGTTCATTCTTTCCACTAGAAAACTCTGGGATACTTATCTTAGCAGTAGTATTTAACGTTGACACCTAGAAGTTTAATAGTTAGCAATATAAAGGCCTTTTTAAGTTTGTTGCTTCTGAATTATGAGTTTCTTTTCATTTCCAATAATAATAATAATTATTATTATAATGATGATGATAATATTTTGGAAGAAGACCCTCTTTTAAACAAATTCTGCTGAATTCTGCCATTTTATTCAACAGATAATAATAACAATAATAATAATAATTCACCTTACCTTATACATAATATCGTTAAATGAATACTTTCGTGCTGTGCTGGCTAACAGTTTCTCTTATAAGTTTTTTAATATAATTTTTATAGCAATAACAATTGAAATAAAAATTCAGCTTTCCATTTATTATATAATAACGTTGAATGGATTCTTTTGCGATGCCGACTAGTTTCATAAATTTCTGATTTATTTCTGAATATTTTACTTGTTCGTTGTCATAGTTATGTCATGCTCGTCAGTCATCCATAATCGTTTCGCGTCATGCGTCCATTTTCTTAATGGTATTTATTTATTCAAACTCTCGTTTGCTTGTCATACCCGTCTTTCATTCAGTCGTTTTCAACAAAGATTCATTTTCTTGTTGTTGTTGTTGTTGTTGTTGTTGTTCTTGTTCTTCTTCTTCTTCTTCTTCTTCTTCATATTATTATTATATTTATCTTCTTAGAATGATGATGATGATGATGATGATTATGATGATGATGATGATGATTATGATTAATATTATTATTATTATTATTATCATTATTATTCTCCGACTTCATCTTATAATCATTATTCTATAGGTAATCTTCTTCTTCTTCTTCTTCTTCTTCTTCTTCTTCTTCTTCTTCTTCTTCTTCTTATTATTATTATTATTATTATTATTATTATTATTATAAGTTGATGACATAAAGGTTTAAATATACTACATTTAACTCGAGCCTAAGCTCCCCAGACCTTTGTACCAGCGCGGCAGAGATCAAAGCCTTTTGAAGTCGAGGTAAATGGGCTTGTTGTGTAATAGTTAGAATCGTCTATAGAAATAACTCGAATGGTTCCTTAATGAGGTCAAATAATATTCAAAGAATATTTAACCAATCTAAAGTAACCAATCTAGGGCAGTCTTGATTGACATTTGTAATGCATGGTCACAATTTACATCTTTTCAAATGGCTGGTAAGCCTTTTTTTTGTGGTATCATATTATTATTATTATTAATTATTATTATTATTATTATTATTATTATTATTATTATTATATATGAGTAGCAGTAGCACGGTGATAGTAATGAGAATAGCTTATGTAACCCTTGTGTGGATTCCATAACACACACACACACACACACATATATATATATATATATATATATATATATATATATATATATGAGAGAGAAGAGAGAGAGAGAGAGAGAGAGAGAGAGAGAGAGAGAGAGAGAATATATATATATATATATATATATATATATATATATATAGAGAGAGAGAGAGAGAGAGAGAGAGAGAGAGAGAGAGAGAGAGAGAGAGGTTTAGTATCCTAACATTTACTTTTTCTGTGTGACAAAGACAGCGTGCAATACTTTTCTGTCCTAATACTATTTTACAATGAATTTTTACCACTGCGTATCCATCACTGTGTAAAAATTCGTCGACAAATTCTCGTTATTTTTTCTCAAGGCCTCCTGTAACAACTTGACAACTCGCTTATTTTAAAGCCGGCTTCTAAACTCAATTACGCATTAACAACGTGATGTGAATTCTTATCACTTACGGCAATGTTTACCATCGTGTCAATTCAACCTTTGATGATTGACAAGTTTTGTGTACGTACTGTATAATTATGTTCTGCAACAATTCGTTCTACTTTCGTAGATCAACTTCAGTCAAGGAATGAAATGTACCTCATGTGAATTTAAACCTCGTGCAAAAGAAGGAAGTCTCGTATTTACCTCATATGTTGTTAAGGCTCAATTCTGAAGGAGGTCTTTTATTATTATTATTATTATTGTTATTATTATTATCATTATTATTATTATCATCATTAGTATTATTATTAGCAAATATATGTATACAGAAATTATGTATGGAAATTCGGAAAATAACTAAGTCTACGGGCGTAAACCAGTCTCGTTTCAAGGGCAGAACCATCTCTGTTTCTGGGAATCCTTTCTCACCTCCATCCCCTTCGGGTAGGTAGGTAGGTAGGATGAAACCCCATTGTAAACCATCTTATATTAGAAGTCCCCACTATAAGCCTGCCAAGTTTTATGCCCATAGGACCAGCCGTTTGGCCGTGATTGAATGACAGAAGGACGGACAGACATTACGCCCATTATAGTAAGATTATTATTATTATTATTATTATTATTATTTTTTTTTTTTTTTTTGCTCTATCACAGTCCTCCAATTCGACTGGGTGGTATTTATAGTGTGGGGTTCCGGGTTGCATCCTGCCTCCTTAGGAGTCCATCACTCTTCTTACTAGTGTGCCGTTTCTAGGATCACACTCTTCTGCATGAGCCCTGGAGCTACTTCAGCCTCTAGTTTTTCTAGATTCCTTTTCAGGGATCTTGGGATCGTGCCTAGTGCTCCTATGATTATGGGTACGATTTCCACTGGCATATCCCATATCCTTCTTATTTCTATTTTCAGATCTTGATACTTATCCAATTTTTCCCTCTCTTTCTCTTCAACTCTGGTGTCCCATGGTATTGCGACATCAATGAGTGATACTTTCTTCTTGACCTTGTCAATCAACGTCACGTCTGGTCTGTTTGCACGTATCACCCTATCCGTTCTGATACCATAGTCCCAGAGGATCTTTGCCTGATCGTTTTCTATCACTTAATCCTTCAGGTTGGTGCTCGTAACACTTATTACTGCAAGGTAGCTGATGTTTCTTGCACAGGCTCCAGTGGAGGGCTTTTGCTACTGAATCATGCCTCTTATTATTATTATTATTATTATTATTATTATTATTATTATTATTATTATTCAGAAGATGAAACCTATTCAGATTGAACCAGCCCACCAAAGGAGCCATTGACTTGAAGTTTCAACTTCCAAAGAATACAGTGCTCATTAAATGATAGTAAGAGGAGGTAAAGGGAATTACAAAAAAAAGGTACCACTTCTTAAGAAAAAATTAATAAATTAATAAATATGCAAATAAAACTATTGAAATGCAAAGTGAATAGTTTTATTGTAGTAATGTATTGCACCTATTCTATGAATGTATTTTGGCCTTTCCATCGTGCAAGAGAAGAAAGTCGTGCATTAACGTAATGCCCTATTAACCTTTCTTGCAAAGAAAATACTTTTCTTGCCGTAAAGTATTCTAACCATTCGTGCGGAACAAGAAGCACTAGAATTAACGTAGCGGGCTACTTACCATTCTTACGGAACAATAAGGTCATACAAGGCGAAACGCTGTTTACTTGCAAGAGATGCCCCGTTGTTGCAAGAACCAACTCGAGCCGAAGTTAACAACAGGCGATATTTACGACGCACAATGAGCCGGAATTAAGGGAGAATAAAATTCCCGATCCTACAATGGAGTAAATTGCCTCAACTCTTCTCAGCTCTTGTATTATATCAGTGTTGTTCAGCGGCGTAATTGCCCACGATACTGGAGGCTCACTTGGTGTCAGGGCTATTGAACGAATCTGGACTCGACATAAGAGAAAATGAAATCTGTTGTGCAATGGCGTTGGTTGATGTTATACTGTCTTTTGTATCTTCACTATTGTGTGGAACGTAATTGACTGATCCCAGCGGCTCAGACGACGAAGGTGAAGACATCCACACCCATTATTTATTGTCATTATTAGGAAAATATTCTCAAAATTGTATGGAACAGGCCAGATGGGACATGTAACTTATCGCGTAACCTCTCAAGGGCTAGAGATGCATTCTAATCTCTCCAGTTCCTCGTTGGACGAGTGGGTTTACGCGCTCGCCTACCGATTTGGTAGTCCGAATACGCTTCCCCGCTCTGCCAACGAGGAGTCAGGGAATTTACTTCTGGTGATTAGAAATTCATTTCTCGACATAATGTTAGAATAGTGCATAGTAACAACTACACTTCCGAAGGTATCAAAAGAGTTGGAATACCCAGATCTATTAAGGTCTACTTCTGGGGCATCAGTGTTCAGGTTCCTACGGTGGAAGTAGTCAGTATGTATGTATTTATGTATGTATGTATGTATATGTATATATATATATATATATATATATATATATATATATATATATATATATATATATATATATATATATATATATAAAATAAAAAAATCACGTGTGTATGCATGAGTATATATGTAATGAATATGTTGATAAACTAGGTAGTATATATTTACACACACACACACACACACACACACACACATATATATATATATATATATATATATATATATATATGTGTGTGTGTTGTGTGTGTGTGTGTGTGTGTGTGTTTGTGTATGCACATATACATACATATAAACACGTACATCCATACACATATTCATTCCTACATAGTATATATATGTAAGACCACCATAATTCTTGACCATATTCTCGATTATAAAAAAGTAAAAAAAAATTATATAGAAAATTATTTAAAAAAATCCAAAATCCGACCAATCTATCACAATTAATTTCAGAACCCTTCCTTTTAAGATAAGAAAAAAATCCATTAGGGAGGCAGATTTTTCACCTATTTTCTTTTTTTATAAATCTTCCATACAAGAACATCTGGTTTCTCATTAGTCCTTCGTCTGGGTAATCTCACCAGATCTTAATAACTTCGGATCAAAAGGCCAGAATGATTAGCAAAGGTCTCGCTAATTCCAATAACCTCTTAACATAACGGTTCCCGTTTAATGAATCTTCTGGGGAGATAAAAAGTGTAATTAATAACATTACGCGAAGCGTATCTTTTTTTTTTTACGCCAAGCGTCTTCCTTCCCCCCCCCCCCTTTTTTTTTTTTTTTTTTTTTTTAGTCCGAATTTTTCTCTGGTGTTAGTTATTTTCTTCTATTTTGAATTATAGTCCTTATGTTTCTGTAAAATAATATGATAAAGCTCGTAAGCGAGAAAACATTCGTTCTTTTGTTTGGACAAGTGCTAACAAGGCGCGATCCGACCTTCAGCTTACTTTTGGCGTGTGCCAAAATCTACGGTCAAATGGCGCGTTTTTTCACCACCGAAAATTAAAGTAGATATGCTATGTTTTCTTAGCAGGGTCTTAGTCATCTACCTTCTGTCATGTAAAAGACTCATAAACCTCACCTATCGTTTCAAAGACGTTCATATATCAATTTGTACTGCTGGTCCCAACATCAAATACATTGCAAATTTATGGTACCGCTTTTCTTTAAATGTCTCTGGAGGACATCATCCGAGATATTATATCTACTGTTTCATATTATTTACGGAGGTAAAAAAAAAGAAAAAAAAGAGTTAGTCCCATCACTTCTCCATTAATAAAATGAGAAGTGCACGGCCTGTTAGTTCATCGAAAATATGGTTAGTATGATTAACAGCTGTTCTTCGTATACTCACAGCCCATGAGATAGCTATACTAACCAGGTGTATGTGCACACACACACACACTATATACATATATATATATATATATATATATATATATATATATATATATGTGTGTGTGTGTGTGTGTGTGGTGTGTGTGTGTGTGTGGTTTATATGTAATATATATATAATATTCTCTAGTTCTTAAAAAAAACAAAAAAACCCAGCTATTATTTTTTTTCTTTCCCTCCAAATCATTAAAAGCAGCTTTTATTTCCACTCCCCCTCGTCACAATTTTGCTATTTCTTTTCAACTCACAAAAAAGATGATTCGAAATTGCAAGAATGGTGGTGGCAACATCCATTTCGGTCTTCATTTACAATAACTTCTCTCTATGGGAATACCCTACCTCGTCTTCACAATGAAATATAACAACTTTAATAATATTTCTGTGAATGAATATCCGATTTCTCATAACAAAAGCATAGAGGAAAAAAAAACCTTTCGTTTTTCCAATACACAGGGTGTCCATAAAGTCCCAGTACCATCACAAGTATTTATTGCTTTTAATGGTACTGGGACTTTATGGACACCCTGTATAAGTTATTCTCTGGCTGAAATTCATCTCCAACTTACTTTTAACTTTCCATTCAAATTTGTTACGGCGTCAATAACCTAGATGTTGTGACGCTAGTTTTAAGACACAATCAATCAATCAATCTCTTGATTATTATCTTCGCTCTAAAGTTTCAGCGGTGCATCATCTGACTTTATTTGCCAAAGCCCAACCACTGGGACCAATGAGGTCACGCAGCCCTGAAAAGAAAATAGAGGAAGCAAAACGGTTAGGGGAGGGTGGATAGCAAGATGGAAGAAAGAGAATATAAACGGAGGCACAGTAAAATGAATGAAAGGGTTTGCATTTGGGGTTATTAGCCCAAGCACAGGGACACTTGAGGCTGCGGAAAGAGGGAGTTGGAGGGGTTGGACAGCAAGATGGAAGAAAGGAAGTAGGAACGGAGGTGAAGTAAAGGGTTAAAACGGTGGGTGCAGCTGGGGGTCTCAGGGAGGCTGAAAACAATCGGTAATTATGGCTACAGTACACCACGTGAGGTACACTGGCTGCGCTATCTCCTACGGGGTCCACACATTCGTGTCTGGTTACTCTCCTTCAGAATTTATATATTCTTTATCTTTATATAGCTCTATTTCATTATATATATATATATATATATATATTATATATATATATATATATATATATATATATTATATATATATATATATATATATTATATATATTGCATCATGATTTCTTTTCATAGATCTTTGAAGTTGGATCTCGAGGCTTTGTAGTGACAAGCGTATCCAAAAAAGAGCAAAGAATTTGATAAGAGGTCAATTGTGGCTATTACATTTTGATATATATATATATATATATAATATATATATATATATATATATATATATATATATATATAATATATATATATATATACATATATATATATATATATATATATATATATATATATATATATATATATATATATATATATATACTTATATATAAAATTTATTTAACGATTCATAACTGCATCCCTTTTCATACAAGCTGAATTCTGGTCTGGTTGCCCATCTCAGAAACTAAAAATAAAATTATCTTTCCTCTATGTATAAGCTCCTTTTGGTTTCCTCCACCAATATCTTAAGCAAGCAGAATTCTTTCTCCAGCGATAATGAACTAAACTGAATGATCAATAAATTTTATCGATTCCTTTATACTTAATTATTTAGACTTTTCATTTTTAATCATTCAGACTTCCATGAATTCAACTTGGGTCAGATAATGAGAAATACTCATGAGCTATTTTCTCATTCCTTATAAAATACCTACATCTTGACGTTTAATCACTTCCTTAATATTTGAATATTTTTCATGTTTCATTTTTTATCTAGATTTCCACGAATTCAACTTGAGTCCCATACTAAGAAATACACACACTCCATGTTTTAATTTTTCACGAAATACATCCCACAACCTCAGCACACTCTTGAGAAAACAAGCTTCAGCAATAAAACGAAAACGAACCATCTTCCTTCCAAAGGTAAAACTGAACCGGTCAAGAATAAAGCACAAAAGAATCGGTTATAAGTAAATTTCCAACAAAAGCGCCGTCCTCCTTTCAAAGAGAGCATAAAAGGAACCTGAATCTGCTTCTCTCTGCCTGGGGGGGAAACTGCTGCATAATGTTTGGTAGCAGCCGAGTGAGAAAAGCTGATCAGGAAACCAGATGTTTTATTGAAAGAAGAAGAAGATGCGAGAGCAGCATCATCAGCCTGGCGTCCAAGAAGTAAAAGAGAGCGCGCTGGCAAAGCAGCTTTGTGGCTATTTTTTTGTTTATCGTTATTTTTTTTAGGCTGCATAAAAATCTCTCTCGCGTTCAGATAGGGCGTGATAAACAGAGAGGAGCCCGAGCTGCGCTACTTGCGATAAAGGAAACGGACGTTATTTGCCATGTGTAAACCGAACACAACGCCCACTTGCGCTCTGGGTGGTTTTAAATCATAAATCTTTTATTTCCAGCTACAAAACTATTAAAAACTGTAACACTATACCGACAACTACTTACAATATTGTTTACCATATATACGTAACCAAACACCACCAAACTAATTTCCAAATATAAATTAAAATTGAAGGTAAATAATTGCTTCCAGGGCTTTGATCACCCTGTTTCGACTGTAAGAAGTATTTATGAGTCGTATTATATAATTACCTATTTTTTATGTTAATAATCTTGTACGGATGTAACGTGATATTCACCATTAACTGTCCATCAAGCTTGCACAAAACAGTCTGTGAGAGAGAGAGAGAGAGAGAGAGAGAGAGAGGAGAGAGAGAGAGAGAGAGAGAGAGTAGTTACTGCATGACAGACACAATCAACTGGCTTTACAACACCTACATCAATCACTCATTCGTTGCTCACCAACTTTACCGACTTTATAGTTATCGTTGCAAAGCTTGTTTGGTTATGAATCTTTACATTTTTTTTTCGAATTTGTAGAGTAAAACCTTGGGATTTTTCTTTTATAGCTCTGAATATATTACAAAGGTCCTCGAGTTTCATTTACAATGTCCACGAGTTTTTAACACCGTCCTCGTGCAGT
Source organism: Macrobrachium nipponense (assembly GCF_015104395.2). Classification (NCBI taxonomy): domain Eukaryota; kingdom Metazoa; phylum Arthropoda; class Malacostraca; order Decapoda; family Palaemonidae; genus Macrobrachium; species Macrobrachium nipponense. Next base: position 2,394,738 of record NC_061088.1, on the reverse strand, counting down.
GGCAAGTTTACATCGTCTTGGAGCATAACCTACATCGTTCCCTAGATATACTGACGTCTTTCTTGGGGCTTGTTACACTGTTCTTGGGATATATATATATATATATATATATATATATATATATATATATATATATATATATATATATATATATATACACACACACACACACACACACACACACACACACACACACACACACACACACATATATATTTTATATATATAAATATATATATATATATAATATATATATATATATATATATATATATATATATATATATTATAATCTCCGGACCTATCACCACCTAGTTTTCAAGTTCTTTTTACATACACAGCCCTTGAATTTTTTGTGTGCTCTGTTCTTTGGCCTTCCCTACATCGTCCTCAAACTATTTTATTCAAATCGTTCCAGAGCTTTCCACACATCGTCCTCGGGACATTCAGTGACGTCGTTAACGACGACTTGATCTTTCTTACTCTGCATTTCATCAAGCGTTCTGTTCGTCCGTAAAGGGCCGTTGCAGCAGCATCTCTCTTCCCAGTATGGGAAATCACACATAATGGAACAGACGTCACTAATTAAGAAGTACCGAGAATGGGTTTGTTCGTGTGAGCAACCGACTTGCTTTATTCACTTCTCGGGAACTGGCGGAAGTTGCGAGGTCTAGAAGGTAGTAATAACTAATAATTGCAATTACACTTCACTTTGGTTCTCTGTATTCATCGGCTTCATCTTACTTTCATTAACTCCATCTGGGATTTCTCACTCGGCTGTTTAAATTTATTTTACTTTAACTGTAATGTTCCACTTATATATATATTTATATATATATATATATATATATATATATATATATATATATGTCATATCACTTTTCCGTGATTCATATACATATATCGAGCTACAATGTCCAATTTAATATCTAATTCGCTCTTCCTCGGAATTATATATTTTTCATATATGCTTAACCGAAGGGGAATTTTTTCTCGATAATTAGACTTGCCTGGATCGGGGCGCGAACCCAGGATCCTTTCAAATCCAGGAACGTCAGTGAAGCTTTTACCTACTACATTACCGCGAGAGGTAGTGTAGTAGGTAAAAGCTTCACTGACGTTCCTGGATTTGAAAAGGATCCTGGGTTCGCGCCCCGATCCAGGCAAGTCTATTATCGAGAAAAAATTCCCCTTCGGTTAAGCATATATGAAAATATATTAATTCCGAGGTAGAGCGAATTAGATATTAAAGGACATTGTAGCTCGATATATATATATATATATATATATATATATATATATATATATATATATATATATATATATATATATATCGGCACTTTCACAGGTTAGCTATTTCCGCACTAGCGTTTAATGTAGGATAAAAACGCACAAGCACAACTTGAATATATATATATATATATATATCTATATATATATAGATACTTATATATATTATATTATATAAGGTATGTATATAATTGATTAATAGATAGATAGATATATAATATATAGTATAGATATATATACATAGATTCTATATATAGATAGATAGATATATGTAATCTATATCTATCATCTATCTATATATCCATCTATATATCTATCTATAATCTATATCTATATCTAATTATATATATATATATGTCATATACACACGTACATAAGTGCATATGAGCAACATTCACATTCATTCCCTCTCATAACTAAGGGCTATTACTGCCACTAGCATTTAATACAGGTTAATAATCATAAAATCAGCACGCCGATGGCAGTGTGGTACACGGGACACCTAAACACAAAGTACTTCTCTCTCTCAAACCACCTCATATACTTTGGTGTCAAGTGGAAGCATTCTCCCTACGTCGGTTTGTCTCTCTCTCTCTCTCTCTCTCTCTCTCTCTCTCTCTCTCTCTCTCTCTCCCCCAGCATGAAACTTCCATCTTGATTACCAATATTCAAACTTTACACCGAGGTTTCCATGAATACACACATATACAAACATACATATATATATATATATATATATATATATATATACATATATATATGACAGGAAAGTTTGTAAAGTTTATCGATGACAGAAATTTCTACTTCGGCGACTAGAGAAGAGGCCGAGACTGTTTTGAACAGTGATAAATATTTCTAAACAATATACATACTTATACTTATACACACACTAACACAAAAAATATATGTTATATAGTATATGTATGTATTATAATATAATACATAATGTAAACACATACATATTTATATATGAAATAATAAGTTATAAATACTTGTATATATTTGTATGTGTATATATATATATATATATTATATATATATTATTATTGTGTATGTATGTATGTATGTATGTATGTATGTATGTATGTATGAATGCGTAAAGAGGTCTGACTTAAATGCCAGCAAACCAGCAACCGTACGAGCAAAAACTTTATTTAAGAATTCCTTTAAGTGAAAACACCATCTCCACCATAGTGTCTATAAAAATACTAAAAGACTCGTGTTTTGAACGCTGTGGTATTATGCCGATGAAATATATATACTATTCCGTCGATGAGAGGAAAAAATATAACTTCTTTTTTCTTACTTTTACATTACAGATGTTTTCCCTCGAAGGCAGAACTGCAATATTAAGTTATTATTTACGATGTTCAAAGGATATTTTATTTTTTTATTTTTTTATTTTTTTTTTTTTTTTTTTTGAGAGGGGGGAGGCAAGTGTTTTTTTTCCAAAACCGGTTGAGGTTCGAAAATAAGATGTTTTCATTATGTTTAGACTTGATGCGGAACGAGACCTTTTATTTTTATTATTATTATTATTATATTATTATTATTATTATTATTATTATTACTGGCAAAGTTATGTATACAAATTGATATGTATGAAAATTCGTAAAGTTAATAAGTCTACGGGCGTAACCAGCCTCGTTTCGCCCACAATTCCGGATTCGCCCACAATTCCGATTTCGCCCTCTATTCCAAATTCGCCCACACTCCGGATTCGCCCACAATTCCGAATTTGTCCAGAAGTCAGAATTTGCCCACAATTACGGATTTCCCCACAATTCCGAAATCGCCCACGTCAGAATTTGCAACAATTCCAAATTCGGCCACAAGTCTGAGTTTGCCCACGATTCCAAATTCACCCACAATTTAGAAATCTCCCACAATTCGAATTCTCCCACATGTACGATTTCTCCCACAATTCGAAATTCGCCCACAAGTCTGATTGCCCACAAGTCCGTTTTCTCCCACAATTCCCCCAAAATTCAAATTCGCTCACAAGTCCGATTTTCCCACAATTCGAATTCGCTCCCAAATCCGTTTTCTCCCACAATTCCCCCAAAATTCGACTTTGCCCACAAGTCTGATTTGCCCACAAGTCCGATTTCTCCCACAATTCCCCCACAATTCGAATTTGCCCAAAAATCTGATTTGCCCACAATTCGCCCACAATTTGAATTTGCTCACAAGTCCGATTTCTCCCACAATTCCCCCGCAAGTCCGATTTCTCCCACAATTCCCAAATAAGTCCGATTTCTCCCACAACTCCCTCACAATTCGAATTCGCCCACAAGTCCAATTTCTCCCACAATTCCCCCACAGTTCGAAATTTGCCCACAAGTCTGATTTCACCCACAATTCGAAATCGCCAACAATTTGAATTGGCCCACAATTCGAATTCGCTCACAAGTCCAATTTTGCCCACAATTCCGATTTACCCCACAATTCACCCAAAAGTCTGATTTCGCCCACAATTCAAATTTGCCCACAAGTCTGTGCCTGTTTCCGAACTTTTTTTTTTTTTTTTGTGGAGGCATTAACTTACGGGTTTTTACGCCGCACCAGAGGTTGCCTCTTCCCAGGTTTTTTTTTTTTTTTTTTTTTTTTTTTTTTGAGGTATTAACTTACGGGATTTTACGCGGCGCCAGAGGTTGCCTCTTCCCATGTTTTTTTTTTTTTATTTATTTATTTATTTTTTTTTGTGTTGGAGGCATTAGCTTACGGGTTTTTACACCGTGCCAGAGGTTGCCTCTTCCCAAGTTGTTTTTTTATTTTTTATTTTATTTTATTTTTTTATTTTTTTTTTGGTTGGAGGCATTAACTTACGGGGGTTTTTACGCCGCGCCAGAGGTTGCCTCTTCACAAGTTTTTTTTTATTTTTATTTTATATCTTTTGTTGGTTGGAAGCATTAACTTACGGGTTTTTACGCCTCGCCAGAGGTTGCCTCTTCCCAAGTTTTTTTTATTTTTTATTTTATATTTTTTGGGGGTTGAAAAAAGCATTAACTTACGGGTTTGTACGCCGCGCCTGAGGTTGCCTCTTCCAAGTTTTGTTTTTTATTTTTTTTTTGTTTTTTTTTTATTTTATTTACTTTTTTTGGTGGAGGCATTAACTTGGGACGGGTTTTTACGCCGCGCCAGAGGCTGCCTCTTCCCAAGTTAGTTTTTTAGTTTTATTTTTTATTTTATTGTATTTTTTTTTTGGTGGTTGGAAAAGCATTAACTTACGGGTTTTTACGCCGCGCCAGAGGTTTGCCATACTTACCAAGTTAGTTTTTTTAGTTATTTTTTTATTTATTTATTTTTTTTTTGGTGGAAGGAAGCATTAACTTACGGGTTTTTATCGTCGCGCCTGAGGTTGCCTCCTTCCCAAGTTTTTTTTTATTTCTTATTTTATATTTTTTTTGTTGGGGGTTGGAAGCATTAACTACGGGTACGCTGCCGCCGAGGTTGCCTCTTCCCAAGTTTTTTTTATTTTTTATTTTATATTTTTTTTGGTTGGAAGCATTAACTTACGGGTTTTTACGCCGCGCCAGAGGTTGCCTCTTCCCAAGTTTTTTTATTTTATTTTAATTTTTTTGGGGGGCGGTTGGAAGCATTAACTTACAGGTTTTTACACTGCGCCAGAGGTGCCTTCTTCCAAGTTTTTTTTATTTTATTTATTTATTTATTTTTTGGTTGGAAGCATTAACTTACGGGTTTTTACGCCGCGCCAGAGGTTGCCTCTTCCCAAGTTTTTTTTATTTTTTTTTTTTATTTTTTTTTTTGGTTTTGAAGCATTAAACTTAGTGGTTTTTACGCTGCGCCAGAGGTTGCCTCTTCCCAAGTTTTTTTTTTATTTTTTATTTTAAATTTTTTTTTGGTTGGAAGCATTAACTTACGGGTTTTTACACCGCGCCAGAGGTTGCCTCTTCCCAAGTTTTTTTTAATTTTTTATTTTAATTTTTTTTTTTGGGTTGGAAGCATTAACTTACAGGTTTTTACACCGCGCCAGAGGTTGCCTCTTCCCAAGTTTTTTTTTATTTTTTATATTTATTATTTTTTTTTTGGTTGGAAGCATTAACTTACGGGTTTTTACGCCGCGCCAGAGGTTGCCTCTTCCCAAGTTTTTTTTATTTCTTATTTTATATTTTTTTTTTGGTTGGAAGCATTAACTTACGGGTTTTTACGCTGCGCCAGAGGTTGCCTATTCCCAAGTTTTTTTTTTATTTTTTATTTTTTTTAATTTTAATTTTTTTTTTTTTTGAGTTGGAAGCATTAACTTACAGGTTTTTACACCGCGCCAGAGGTTACCTCTTCCCAAGTTTTTTTTTTTTTTTTTTTTATTTTTTTTTTTGGTTGGAAGCATTAACTTACGGGTTTTTACGCCGCGCCAGAGGTTGCCTCTTCCAAGTTTTTTTTTATTTTTTATTTTATATATTTTTTTTTTGTTGGAAGCATTAACTTACGGGTTTTTTACACCGCGCCAGAGGTTGCCTCTTCCCAAGTTTTTTTTTATTTTTTATTTTATATTTTTTTTTTTGGTTGGAAGCATTAACTTACGGGTTTTTTACGCCGCGCCAGAGGTTGCCTCCTCCAAGTTATTTTTTATTTTTATTTTTTTTTTTGTTGGAAACATTAACTTACCCGGGTTTTTAGCGCGCCAGAGTTGCCATCTTCCCAAGTTTATTTATTTTATATATATATTTTTTTGGTTGGAAGCATTAACTTACGGGTTTTTACGCCGCGCCAGAGGTTGCCTCTTCCCAAGTTTTTTTTTTATTTATTTATTTTATATTTTTTTTTTTTGGAGCCATAACTTACCCGGGTTTTTTAACCCGCGGCAGGCTGCCTCTTCCCAAGTTTTTTTTTTTATCTTTATTTTATATTTTTTTTTGTGGAAGCATGTTAACTTAGGGTTTTTAGCCGCGCCATGAGGTTGCCCTCCTTACCCAGTTTTTTTTTATTTTATATTTTCTATTTTTGTTGGTTGGAAGCATTAAACTTCACGGGTTATTACGCCGCGCTAGAGGTTGCTCTTCCCAAGTTTTTTTATTTAGTATTTGATTATATTTTGATTTTTGTTGGGTTGGAAGCATTAACTTAGGGTTTTACGCCGCGACAGAGGTTTTGCCTCTTCCCAGTTTTTTTTTACATTTTTTATTTTATATATATATATTTTTTTTGTTGTAAGCATTAACTTACGGGATTTTACGCCGCGCCAGAGGTTGCCTCTTCCCAAGTTTTTATTTATTTATTTATTTACCTTTTTTTGGTTGGAGGCATTAACTTACGGGTTATTGCACCGCGCCAGAGGTTGCCTCTTCCCATTTTTTTTTCTTTTAATTTAGAGCCAGAGATTGCTTGTTACCCAGATTTTCTTGTTTGTGGAGGTGTTGTTCTTTTAGGTCTTGGCTGTTAGGTGCTTGTTCATAAGCATCTCGTGTTCAGGGTTTTGACCACAAGTTTCATCCTTCATGTCATCATTCGACGGATCATCTGTTTGGGTTTCATGACTCATTGCAATTTCAGATTTTCTGTTCTTCGCTTTCTGCTGTCCTGCATCTCCAGTTATGATGTCCTCCAGCATCTGGATTAAAACCTCCCAGTTCCTCTTGTAGTCGTTCCTCTCATGTTGGGCTCTGTAGTGCTCTTTCCATTGCTTCTCGTCTCTTTCGCAAATGGTTTCCACAATTGTACTGTCGTGCCTTAGTGCAATTTGTTCAAGGTGGAAATTCCTTTTGGCAATTCCATGTAGAAGTGTCGTTAACATATATCTGTCCTGATTCATCAAAGCTTCTTGCTGTAATCTTTGTCTTTCTCTGACTCGTTTTTGTTCTTGGATCATGTTTTCTTCATAAGTCTTGCACTTTACCTTCAAGATCTTGCACTCCTCCAACAAAT
>NC_061088.1:2380063-2382563 GCF_015104395.2 Macrobrachium nipponense | reverse complement strand
ACAAGTCCGAATTCGTCCACAAGTCCTAATTCGACCCACAAGTCCGAATTCGCCCTCACAAGTCCGAATTCGCCCACAATTCCGAATTCGTCCACAATTCCGAATTCACCCACAAGTCCGAATTCGCCCGCACGTCCGAGCACGTGTACTTCAACGTAATCCATCGTCCACAGACAGGAAACTGAAATTATTATAACCTCTTATAAATAACCTCGTATAAAAAGCACTCAATTCCTTGAGGACCAACCAAGATTGGAGGGGGGAGGGGGTTGGGGGGGGAAGGTTAAGAAGACAATGCCAATCAACATCCTACGACAACACAATCACTCTGCCTCTGGTGCTGGGGGAGCAGCAGAGACGCGTATATATTGTTCCCGAAATCGATACGACTACCTGACAACAACAAACTTCTTCTGCCTGGGTGAATCGCGAACTCATTCGAAGTATCTGTTGGGGCGTCAGTCACCGCGCGACGACGGGCCGCCCTAACCAGGTGTGTGTGTGGTCAAAGTGGCCACATAGGGACGCAATTAAAGGAGGGATGCTCGAGTGAGAGCTGGTAAATATTAGGGGAAGGAGATGTATCTGCTTGTCGTTCGTTTTGGAGGATCACGTGGACTTAATGGTATGTAAGTTAAAGGCTCATGTGGACTTACCGGTATGGAAGTTATGTTAAATTACCCGAATAACGACAAATTCATCACCATGAATGATTTTTTTTAGGATTGTGACGTAAATTCTCAATACAAATCTAAAAAGAAACAATAGCAAAATTGCTTCTTTGAATTAAAAAAAAAAAATTAAAAATTCCACGGCCTCCAGAAAATTTTTTTACGGGACCTTCAAAAATCTGCAAAACATATGGTAACGAACGTGGGATTAGAATGAATGATTTTTTTTTCCAGAATAGTGAGGCGAGTTTTTAATACCGGAAAATTGCCCGCTTGAATAGAAAAAAAAAAGAAGTTGAAGACCTTCAGAAATCTGCAACTAAACCCATAATAACTGCCAATCATTACTGTGAATAATTTTTTTCATGATAGTAGCGTTACTTATGAACAGAAATTTGTAAAAAATAAAATTGCCACGTAGAATTTAAAAAAATAAAAGTTAATAGGCCTTTAGAAATCAACAAAACTCATGAAGAAATTTGACATTCTTAAGAGCCCTTTCACCTCCAGGAGTTGTACAGCTCCTAGAAAGGAATTCCCCCTGAATCATATACTGCAATAGATTAAAGTTCCTTTCAACAGAACCTAAGTTTATTTTTGTCATGTTCATTTACCTCATTTTTTTTTCATCTGCATATTAATGGGTCTTTATCCAGGTTCTGTTCTCTGTTCCCTCTTATATCATTATCCAAACTGGAATGATGCATAGAGGACAAACCTGGAAGTTTGCTGACTCCAGAAAGAGCTATCACAGTCTGGTGACCAACGTAGAAGAAAAAGAGAAATTAGAAAAGGTGAAGTCTATCTTAGTTTAACCAACCCACTGAGCTGATGAACAGCTCTCCTAGGGCTGGGCCTGAAGGATTAGAGGTTTGTACGTGGCTAGGAACCAATTGGTTACTTAGCAACGGGACCTACAGCTTATTGCGAGATCCGAACCATCCTGAAGTGGTTTGGAGAACACGTTCAAACTTTGTTCCATCCTTTCACCATTACAGTATCTATGGGTGTTCCCTCTGGACGAACTATACCCGAGAGACCATGTGACGCATCACTGTTGTGCACAATGACATTTTGAGACGCCTCACAAACACTCCCCGCTACCACTCCGCCACACAGATGTTCACAAAACTACCTAGGACAGTTTAAAAATCATTACAAGGAACACTTGTCGCTTATAGTCTGTTCGTATTACATCGACGTGCGGAAACAGCAGCAACTCGATAATAGGGAGATCCTAAGGAGTGAAGCTAGAAGAAGATCTAAACTGTGGGAAAGATGGGAAGATGAGACCTTTGTCCCCTAAAGGACTTAATCTCTGTATTTGCAAGATGTCATCTGCAGATTCTGTTATTATTATTATATTTATTGCTGATATTGTACTTTTTCATTATTACTGTGAATACTATCAAGATAAAGTTTTTTTTACATTCAATCTTCGTATTTAGCCTTCTGGACCTGACTACTCTAACCACCTAAGGTCTCCAGTTGAAATTGAAGTTATATAATCTGTGCACTAACTGTTATAACTCAAAGCATTTTTTTTCTCCCACCAATATTATTACTGTCATTACCAGTACTATGATTAGTATCTGTTATGCTACCTCAGCTATTTTGTGGATAATTGCCGATTATTCATTTTTTATCATGTTGCCTCACGTATCTAGATTGTGTATGTTACTGTCTGTATTTTGTATATTCCATGTGTATATGGCCCTGAGCTGAAATAAAAAGTATATTATTATATTATTATTGTTATTATTATTAATATTATTATTATTATTATTATTATTATTTGATTATTTTATTATTATTATTATTATTATTCC
>NC_061088.1:2372563-2375063 GCF_015104395.2 Macrobrachium nipponense | reverse complement strand
CAAGTTTGGCGGAGATGAATTGTGTGCTAGAACATTAAGTGTTCAAACTTCCCCGAAGATTGAACCGTATAAATACGTAATGATTAATGTGAGTGTCTGTTTTTGTAATAACGTGTGGTTGACTATTGTAACCTCGGGTCAAATTCATTTGCTAATAAAAAGAATTTTTTTATCAGTTATATTTATATTTATGGTGATGCTGCGTATAGATGTGTATATAGATGTGTATATGGTTATTGTATGCATTGACTCTTAACACACACACACACACACAACACACACACCACACACATAATATATATATATATATATATATATATATATATATATATATAGAGAGAGAGAGAGAGAGAGAGAGAGAGAGAGCATTGTGACCTCTCTCTCTCTCTCTCTCTCTCTCTCTCTCTCTCTCTCTCTCTCTCTTGTATGACTATCGGTATAAGGATTTTCCAGAACCCGACTCCTGTCTTTCAAATTTCAGGATTGTTGTTATTTTAGTTATGATTTTAATATGACAAATAAATTGTTTAGTCAACCTATAATATTTTTATTTTAGTTAAAATTTTAATATGACAAATGAAATTGTAGTTAACATAGCATAATATTATTGTTTTAATTATAATATTAATATGCCAAATAAATCGTTAACACATAATATCTTTATTTTTTTATTATTTTATTATGAGAAATAAATAGTTTATTTAACATTTTAGTTATGATTTTAATATGACAAATGAATCTTGTAGTTAACGTATCATAATATTTTTTTATTATTTTAATATGCCAAATAAATCGTTTAGTTAACATATAATATTTTTATTTTAGTTATACTTTTAATATGACAAATTTATCGTGCAGTTAACATATGTTGATTAATGATGATGTTCTAATTTTGAAAGGAAATTACTATATAGAGTTGGCAGTGCTCACCTTAATTCATAGGGAGACAATCCGCTGATACGCCCATTATATGAAGCGAATATTCAGAAACTGTTAAGTGACGTAGAACCTTTGACCCTACCCAGAACCCTGTGACCTCACAATATTAACGTGACATCGCAACAGAGCTTAAGCTTCGGGTTCAAGCTGTCTCGCACGCTTTAATTAAGCTTAAGCTGGAGCAAGCTTTGGTGAGAGAGGGCGTGGCCGGTTATGGAATTTAATATGGGTGGCCAAGAACGCCGGAAGTTGTGCACACAAAAAGTAATTATGGAATGTTGATGGACCCATCCTTCTCACTCCGTATAATTAATTAGGAATCGAGAATTTTGGAATCCGGGAATGTGCGTTATTTTTGTTGTTGGAATATGGACTTTGAGGAGATGAAGTCGGTGGATTTTAACTATTGAAATGGGGAGTGTTGTAGGTCAAACGGGATTCTTAGGAATCAGAAAAAACTGGAATATGTTATTGGGAATATTGGCTAGTGGAATTCGGAATTTTGGAGAGAGCAACTGGGAACTGTGGAAGATTGAATGGGTGATTTTTGGATGACGGATTCGGGAACATTGGATGATGAAGTTGCGAATTTAAGGCAAAAATGTCTACGTTTGTTTCTATATTTCTATGTGAGTGATAAATAAGAATATTGTAGTTAATTATTTATATTTGTTATATTTAGTTATAAAAGCTAGGATTTATTGATGTACTTTAGTGATGAAAAGAAAGGCAATTCTTGCTCTCGAGCATAGGCCGACGGGACGGGAAATCCAGTTCCTTATTCTTGCCCAGGCTCGAGCAGACACAAATAAAAACAATGAAGGAAAGTGAGGCCGCACTATAAGGGCTGCAGATTTGCTTCCTGTAGTCATTGTCAGGGGAGAACAGAGGCATGTAGAGCATTCCAAAGCTTGATAGTATATGAAAAGAAACCGATATACAGTATGCAGATGGGTTGATACCTCATGCCTATTCCAAGTCTGGATAAAAAGAGGAGATTTGACCTCGTTGTCAGGTGAAAAGGAGCGTCACCGATGCTCTCAACAGACCATAGCGATTGGTGCGAGGAGCATTGGGTCAAAACGAAGCTGAAAAACCCCAAGTGAATAAGTTAGTGAATAAGATTTTACATCTCGACACCTTTTAGAATAAGCCTCTGGAGACTGACCTGTTGATTGATCGTGTTGAAAGCCGAGGAGTGCCAGGAGATTGTTAAATGGTCATTAATCACTAATTGCGTACTTACATACTCGTTAGAGGTATGGAGTCATTACCTTCGCTAATTGCACACTCGTTAGAGCAGTGAAGGCGTTGTTCAACGCGTCCATGAGAATATTGCCCTAATCCGCCAGCTGATTGCTCTTCTCCTTTCCTGAAGGCTGGCATTGCTTTCCTTGCTATAGAAATAATTCGACAGAAGCAGTTGTGAAAAGATGGTTGAAGGAATTGATGGGGAAACTTACACACTCACACACACACACACACACACACACACACATATATATATATATACATATATATATATATTATGTATGTATATATATATATATAATAAGATATA
>NC_061088.1:2357563-2367563 GCF_015104395.2 Macrobrachium nipponense | reverse complement strand
CTCCTTCCATTATTATTTTATTATTATTATTATTATTATTATTATTATTATTATTATTATTATTATTATTATTATTATTTCGTTGAAAAGAATGTCAGTTCCACAAACATGCCTGAAAGAAGGCCAGCTTCCAAGGTACTATTATTATTATTATTATTATTATTATTATTATTATTATTATTATTATTATTATTATTATTATTATTATTATCATCGCTTTTGTAATTGCAAAGGTAGGTCATTTAATAATTTACTGCAAAAGCCGTTATTGCTGTTCCAAGTGTAAAAAAAATATGTTTAATATATTATTATATTATTATTATTATTATTATGATTATGATTATGATTATTATTATTATTATTATTATTATTATTATTATTATTATTATTATCATAGCTGTTGTAAATGAAAAACCTCAAGTTCATTATCGATTTGTTACCGTAAACAACCAATTATTTTTACTGCCCAAAAAAAGAAAAGGGAGAGAGAGAGAGAGAGAGGAGAGAGAGAGAGAGAGAGAGAGAGAGAGAAGTCTGTTATTAAAGATCTCTCAATACAATGCCGTGAACTTGCTCCCCAGGCCGGGATTGCTCCTGTAAACAAAACTCCCTTCTGTAAGCAATCGGACGCAGCGGGTGGTAGTTATCTCGCTCCCCCCGGGAGGGGGGTTGTTGCTATATCTTCTGAAGACCCTGAATCTGAAAACTAAAGCTAACAATATTACGAGGTTAATAATCTGTAAGAGATTAGCTGGCGAAAGCAATGGAAGTATGTATATTTTTATTTCTTTAAGTGATGTTTTCTCCGAAAATTGGTGCTGGTCGGCCATTTTGGATTTTCCTCTGACGTTTCGTCGTCCATTTTAGATTTTTCTCTGCCGATTCTCGAAAATTTGGTGCTAGTTGTCCATCTTTGATTTTTCTCTTAACTTTTCTCCGAAAATTGGTGTTGGCTTCCATTTTGGGATCTTCCTCTGAGTTTCTTCCAAATTTGGTGTTAGTTGTCCATTTTGGATTGCCCCCCAAATTTTTTTTATCAGAATTTTCAAACTCATTTCCTTTGTAGAAGTTCCGTTGTCATCCATCATTGATTATTCTGTAAAACAAATATAAATATAGGAGCAGGATGCGTGTAAGAGATTGGTAGGAAACTTGGAATACCCATAAGAGCCGAGGTAGGAAACTTGGAATGCCTATAGGAGCTGAGGTAGGGAACTTGGAATGCCTCTAGGAGCCGAGGTAGGAAAGTTGGAATGCCCATAGGAGCCGAGGTAGGAAACTTGGAATGCCTATAGGAGCCGAGGTAGGAAACTTGGAATGCCTATAGGAACCGTGGTAGGAAAGTTGGAATGCCCATAGGAGCCGAGGTAGGAAACTTGGAATGCCTATATGGAGCTTGGAGTATGAAACTTGGGAATGCCTATAGAGCCGAGGAAACTTGGTAGGACTTGGAATTGCCTATAGGAGCCGTAGGTGGAACGCCTTGGATGCTATAGGACCGAGGTAGGAAACTTGGAATGCCTATAGGACCGAGGTAGGAGGAAACTTGAATCCATGGAGCCGAGGTACTTGGAATGCTTGGAGTAGGTTTAAGGTATTGAGTCAACTCATTTTTATGGAAGTGAATTGTGAATGTTAAATTTATAAGAAAGAAAACAAATCTGTAAAGATGAACTGTTTACACTGTATATGTAAAAGTTAAGTATATCTTAGTTTAACCAGACCACTGAGCTGAGGAGGGCTGGCCCGAAGGATTAGGTATCTCTACTTGGCTAAGAACCAATTGGTTACCTAACAACGGAACCTACAGCTTATTGTGGGGTCTGAACCACATTATATCGAGAAATTAACTTCTAATCACTAGAAGTAAATTCCTCTGGTTCAACATACACAGAGCGAGGAATCGAACTCGGGACTACCGAATTGGTAGGCAAGCTCGTAACCCACTCGTCCAACCAGGAAATACACACACACTGTATCTATCATTAGGTTAACTGAAAGGGAGAGAAATTGAAGGATATAGGGGAGAGAGGTAAGAGGATTATCGTATGTGGAAAGGTGTTGGTCAGAGTGTTTTGAGATGGTTCCGGTCATGTAGAGAGAACGAAGGATCATAGTTTGTTGGAAAATTATTACAGTTCAGAAGTGTTAGGAGGAATAACAGAAAACCATGAGGGATTTATATAGATAAAAGTGAAATCATCCAGGAAGCGAAAAAGTGCTCGCAAGATAAGAGTGAATAGAGCTGTGTAGGGGGTTTGACGTGATGCTGATGAGAATTCTATCCTGGTATAGTGAAACGGTTGATATCGTGGAAATCATACGCACAGGAAGTTCAGCCACTATTCATGTCTTTGCTCTAGAACCACTCTCTGTTAGGTGAAATGGGATAATGTAAAAATACTTGTAGATTTATCTTGTAATATAGACGGACATGTGTAGATTACAGTGATGTATTCCTATATATTCTGTAGGGCGACTACGTCCACTGGAATAACAAATGATTTCCTTCTCACTAAAATTTCATGGCGGTCACAGAATCCAACAGGATAGATAGATTTGGAGACAGCTGAAAACAGATAGATAAAGATGGAACTAGACAGACAGAGAGAGGGCAGACAGAAAGAGCATTCATTTGAACGCCCCTGTATTCGTAAAACGTTCCTCGTTAATCTTCACATCGATAAATAAACAAACAAAACATAAACACACACACACACACACGACGCGATGCATCCAACCAGTACAACGTGTTGCTGGAGAGAGAAAACATGACTTAAATACTGAATCTCTCTCTCTCTCTCTCTCTCTCTCTCTCTACTTAAGATAACACCCTCTCTCTCAACACCAGAGGGTTTTTGTTTGCAGCAAGTCATAACATCATGGCAGAAGCGGGTGAAATATGCCAGGGCTGTAAGAGTTTGAATGTTCTACGTTGAGATTTATCTGAAAAAAAAAAAATCGCTTCAGCTGCTGTGATTCGACTTTGGACCCTTTTTTTCGATCTCTTTCTTTCTCTAACATTTTCTTTACACAGTTGGTTGGTTATTCGGACAAAAAAAAAAAAGTTAGCAGCGCTGGTTATGGTTACTATGTGGATGGTGACCGCCAAGATAAATGCAAGACGTCATTGATACATTTCTGTATATATACAGGGTTAGTGCTGTCAGAGAACCTCGCGTGGTGCACTGCAGGCATTGCCAAAGGATGCTTGCAGCATCCCTTCGGCCCTTAGCTACGTTCACATTTTAGCCTTTTACTTCACCTCCATTCCCGCTTTCTTTTTTCCATCTTGCTGTCCAACTTCTCTTATTATTACTTCAGTTCGACCTTTGCTTTGTAAAAAAAAAAAAAAAAAATGCAAATACAACTGCCCTATAAATCTAACAACAGCGTAGATGTTCATTAGAGCACTCCAGTAGGTGATTAATTTGGAGCCATTGTCACTTTATCCTCGAAAGCTGGGGATTATTTGTATCCTTTGCTCAGCTACAAACACAGTTTCTCTTACAAATCGGGTGGCTCTTTCCGGACATGAAACACCAAATATTTTTTTCTACCTTTTGCGGTCGGATTTGACTTATTTTCACTCCGGTGTGCGTGAGAAGTACGTGTCAGAATCCCCGCTTCCTCCGTAGTGGGGCGGCGGGGGTTTAATGCCGTCTGTGCACCTCATTCGGTGCAACTACTTTCATTCCTTTTGCTGTACCTCCGTTCATATTCTCTTTCTTCCATCATACTGTCCACCCTCTCCTAACAATTGTTTCATAGTGCAACTACTTTGAGGTTTTCCTCCTGTTACTCCTTTCAAACCTTTTACTGTCAATTTCCGTCTCAGCGCTGAATGGCCCTAGTTGCCCCAGTGCTTGGCATAATGCCAAAAATCTATAAATCAAAATCAAGGAATCACCATTTCTGTATTATTATTATTATTATTATTATTATTATTATTATTATATTATTATTATTGAATACAATAGTTATGAATATGATAACTGCTTCAGTGGCTTAATTTTATACTTCGTGTTTTCGTTTCTTAATATTTCTTTCTCTCTCTTAGGCGGCCATAGTCGACGTGCAAGCGTCTCATGTAGTATATTCATCAGACTTCTTGTGTCCGGAGAGGACTTATTATGGTTTGTCCTCTCTCTCTCTCTCTCTCTCTCTCTCTCTCTCTCTCTCTCTCTCACGTATTAAAAATTGCATTGCAAAAACGGAACACACTGTTAATGGTAAATGTATCGCCATTTTCAATAACAGTGGTAAAGTTTGTCAAGTTATTACAGAAATTGAAAGCAACTGTATTTAAGAAAACGTTATTTTAGATTACGGTAGGTGAGCATTACCCTGGCCCTTGTTATTAGAGCAGGTCATCCTAATCTCATGTAGTTGTTAGTAGGTTTAGACGGGCTATTGATTGGACAGTTCCTCGTTGTTGTAAGCCGAGTTTCTCTCCAAAGGTTTCATACTTTTAGTTTTCAGAATAATTTTAGGGATGGCTGGGGACTCGGGATATCTTCCTGGGTTCTTTCCCGAAGGAGGGGGTCTCCGGGTCAGCCTTGGTCTTTGGGGGCGCTGCCCCTCCGTCTCAGCACTAGTGGCTGTGTTGATTGGTTGATTTATGGTTACTAAAACTGGCGTTACAATATGGTGGCTGGCACATCTCGGGAATTTAATCTGATGAAAATCCGCAAATTCACTGGAATGAAATTTAATATAAGTTTTGTTTATATTATACCATTGCAGGTTTTATTATTATAAGATCTTGAGTTCGTTGTTTTCTGCGGGTACAGATGCCCCTTAACATTGGATCAGCTTTATCTTGGGAATAACTTACTTTTCAAAAGTAAGGTCATCTACCTTGGCCAAGACTCGAACCTATTATATATATATATATATATATATATATATATATATATATATATATATATATATATATAAATAGTTTGTGTGTGCATGTTGTGAGAGAAAGCTAAAGAGCTGTATGTCTAAGATCGCATCTACTCCCTGCATAGTCTCTCTCTCTCTCTCTCTCTCTCTCTCTCTCTCTCTCTCTCTCTCTCTCTCTACCCCCAGAGAATAAAAGCGTTCGTATGTTCTGAATGACTGAATGAGCGATCGTCATTCGACACCTCCCTTCCCCTCCCCCACCTCTCTCTCTCTCTTTCTCTCTCTTTCTTTTATTCCAACTCATATTAATAACGTCAGTCTCCAGCGCCATTAACGTCACACGGGATCGTTGGAATTAACTGCCGATATTAGGGCTCGTGAAAAGTGATTTACGCACCTGTCAATCTCGGAGCCTTTTTTATTCCACGCATCTTTCATGAGTCGCTGCTGCTGGTGCAGTTATTGGCCGGGAGGGGTGGGGGGGGGTGGGGGGGGGGGGGAACTTGTGTGAGGCGCATTGTAATTTTAATTTGTGTTTCTTTTTTTAGCCTTTTCTTTTCTTTTTAAATTAAGTGATGGGTTATTTTCAGAATGTATAGAATTTTGTTTTTATTATACGGGGGATAATCGCAGGTCGATTGAGCTTAATTCTCATTAATTTTAAGAAGATTTATTTTTGAATTTAGGAAAGGATATATTTTTAATTTTAGGAAAACTATTTTTAATTTTAGGAAAACATATATTTTCTATTTTAGGAAAGGATATATTCTTAATTTTAGGAAAACATATATTTCAATTTTAGGAAAAGATATATTTTAATTTTAGGAAAATATATATTTTTTATTTTAGGAAAGGATATATTTTTAATTTTAGGAAAAGGTATATCTTTAATTTTAGGAAAATAAATATTTTTAGTTTTAGGGAAACGTGTATTTTTAATGTTTGGAAAATATATATTTTTAACTTTAGGGAAATATACATATTTTATGTTAGGAAAAGATATATTTTTAATTTTAGGAAAAGGAAAAGATATATTTTTAATTTTAGGAAAACATATTTCTAATTTTAGAAAAACGATATTTTTAATTTTAGGAAAACATATACTTTTAATTTTAGGAAAACATATATTTCTAATTTTAGGAAAACAGATATTTTTAATTTTAGGCAAACATATATTTTCAATTTTAGGAAAATATTTTATTTTTATTTTAGGTGAAGGTAAGTTTTTAATTTCCTGAAAAGATATATGTTTAATTTTATTAAAAAGATATATAATTTTATCTTAGGAAAATATATTTGATTTTAGGAAAAGGTTTATATTTTATTTAAGGAAAATATATATTATTTATTTTAGGAAAAGGTATATTTCTAAGGCGGTAAACGACGGGAATAATCACGTCTTTTCATTTGCAATTATTGATTATTACGCGAGGAATGATTTGAGTTATTTTCTTTAACTGTTAAGAGTGAGGAACAAACCTGGATAAATTTCATCCAGTTATTCACTGTCAGTCCATTTGAAGTGGAAATTATTCATTAGGAATTTATGGATTAAAAGTTGCTGTTTTCATTTTAGTTTTTAAATACGTGCGTGCCTGTTAATGTAATTGCTGGTATCTCAAAGCACAAATCCTTACGAGAACCTTACCGACAAAGCAACGAATAAGCACTTTACCACCAAGCAAAGAAAGGCGCCCAAAAAAGGCAAGGAATCAGAAACGAGATTAAGCCGCTGTTATGAAACACTGCAATCTGTGTTTGGGAACCAGAAAGCCGCTCTGGGATGTG
The DNA here is from genome assembly GCF_015104395.2 of Macrobrachium nipponense. Lineage (NCBI taxonomy): Eukaryota > Metazoa > Arthropoda > Malacostraca > Decapoda > Palaemonidae > Macrobrachium > Macrobrachium nipponense. The sequence continues at coordinate 2,360,885 of NC_061088.1, read as the reverse complement.
TTTGCCCACTCCAGACGTGCAGGTATGTCATGGGCCATTTAAGCTCTTTCGCTCTACCTCTCTCTGACTCTTTCTCCCTCTCATCTGTATATCTAAAGAACTATTGAAGATTATTCATTGAATGAAATCCAAGTAATGAAATTAGCTTATTATTATTATTAGTTATTATTATTATTATTTATTTATTTTTATAATGGGGGGGGTGGGGGGGGTCTATCACAGTCCCCAAATTCGACTGGGTGGTATTTATAGTGTGGGATTCCGGGTTACATCCTGCCCCCTTAGAAATCCATCTCTTATTATTATTATTTATTATTAAATTATTATTATTATTATTATTATTATTATTATTATTATTATTATTATGGGACCAAACCAGCACATCTTGTCCGCAGTTGTTTTTGTTGGGATAGTGTTTGTTTACACAAATGTCAGTTTTTCAGAAAACGTCAAGAGGTTCGTAAGATGTTATGCTAAGGCCAGGTGCATCTGGCACCATTTGTCCTAGCTTGGATATAATCTTGAAAGTTCAAATGACCAAATATTTACACCTCTTGTGTCAATGGCTTCCATGTTGCTCAGAAAATTATGAAGGGGCAAAGCACTGTGTTTTTATAGCTCAGGATTTTGGTTAGAATTCTCAGGAACCAAGAAGTGGATCATCTTTGAAATTGTTCACACAGTTGTGGTTTTCTATCATCTTTGAAATCGTTCACAGTTTTGGTTTTCGAAACATTTATAAGTTCAGTGTTAGGTAAATCATGCCATAGTTAACCAATGACAGTGTCTTTGAATAGCTAAGTCCAGCATTGTTCTCTGTGACGCCAGAGTCCATTTTCTGTGCGGTCATGTGATCCTTGAACTGCTTTCAACACTGGGCCAAAATGTTATTGTAGTGATAAGGCCTTGTGATGCGGATGCCAGAAATAAATGCCTTGTAAACTTTGATAATTTGCCCAACGCTTCAGAATCGGAGTCATTCATGTTCATTTGAACTTACGGGAATGATTTCATTTCCAAGTCACACAATGTTAGATTTTTTTCTCTCCAGTTCTGGCTCCGATACCTCAGAACCCTTTGGGTCAGTCACTTGTATTCTGCTCCCATAGGTAAATGGCGTTTATAGCTAAGGATTCCTAGTTCCAAAAGTTTTTATCGGTTCACGTTACTGATGAAACGTGAAATCTTCTTCTGTGTCCAAACGCATCAGTAAAAATTTTGAACCATACATCCTCACAGCTAAGGCCGCGATAGCATGATTTCAGTTTTGATCCAGCACGCAAATACACAAATTGTCATGCAGACAGCCATCTAAAATGGCACACATTTTGATTTTCCTGCTAAATGAAGTTTCTCTGCAATTTTCACAATGCAAATGTTTGCATGGGGTTTTCGAGACGTCCAGTTCGTTGCAAGATTTATTTTCACGCTGTGAACAATGTTTTCTTTCGCGATAAGTCAATAGTATTTGATAGATTTATTTTTTATTTAAATAAACTGTATAAATCATATTTCACTTTTCATTTTGAACAATATCCCGTCATTGTAACATACCCTTTCCGATATTTTTTCCACATTTCGTAAATTAGAATCACTTCTCTCTCCTTGTGTTTCCTTTGCTCACTCAGGTAGGTCATTATTCTTTCATCTCGATAATATCAACAGTCATTATTAATCTTCAAATGGACAGTGACAAGAAATAACCTTAAATTCAGATAAAGAAAGATGATAACATATCAGCAGTTTTGTGACAGATATATCTGCAATAACCGAAGAACAACTGAACGTCAGTTTACTTAACAACGAGGAAACGCGTCAGATATACGTGAATGATTAAACGGAAAAGCAAATAAAATACAGAAACGAGACCAATATGCTAATCAAGACACAAAGGAAATTGCCGTTTGTCACAGATATGTCCAGATTACACAAGATTAAATTGTGATCCTCGGAATACATCTCCATGAGACGAAAGAACACGAAATATATTGCGTTAATGAGAACAAGTGACAATCTCACTGACGGTCAAGGTTTCAGTTTAGTGAGTGTTTATAAAACATTAGTACATGTTCGTTCACCGTTAGAACACAATGTCTGCATGATAATGGATCAGAATACGTATACGTTATACTGAATCCGCACGAAAATAAAACGAACACAAATTAAATAGAATATATCATGCATCGATGTTTTGAAATACTTATGAAGGGATCACTGAATTCATGAACAATAATAAGTTATTTTACTTATTAAAGTGACCTAATTTGCAGTTTAGAATTTCACATGAGCGCTTATTGATGAAAATCGTGTCTACTTTCCTGATAAGCTATTATCAAGACAATACAATCACCGTACTGTTGGCAATTAATTTAAGTCAATATATCTATACAGAAGGTTACTGTAATTCGCCTGTTTGTATCTGTATTCGATCTCCACTTGTCTAAAACACGTCTTTATATTGTAGCTGTATTCGATCTCCACTCATCTAAAAAACGTTTTCATGTTGTCTCTGTATTCGATCTCCACTGGTCTAAAACACGTCTTTATGTTGTATCTGTATTCGATCTCCACTGATCTAAAACACTTCTTCATGTTGTATCTGTATTCGATCTCCACTGGTCTAAAACACGTCTTCATGTTGTATCTGTATTCGATCTCCACTCGTCTAAAACACGTCTTTATATTGTATCTGTATTCGATCTCCACTCATCTAAAAAACGTCTTCATGTTGTCTCTGTATTCGATCTCCACTAGTCTAAAACACGTCTTTATGTTGTATCGGTATTCGACCTCCACTCGTATTAAAGCACGTCTTTATGTAAATGAAGATTTTCAGTTAAATAGAATGGTGGTAATTTTCATGACAGAACACCTTACTACCAGTACAAGACTTCATTAACTTTATAAGTTGCAGTGACGTCATTGTGTAACTCGGTAACCAACACGTACTTAAAATCATAATGCTTGACTTGATAATCGCTCTTCAATAATATGTAGTGTCTAGTATAATAGAATCTGAACTCGATTTATTTCTACTTTTTGGGATACGCTTGTCTCTACAAAGCTTTAGATTCATATGCAAGAACTATGAATTAATTCGGATGTCCGGTAGCGGGAATCGAACTCGCATCCCGAGAAATCAGAACGAGGTCGCGTTGCCGACCTGGCCACGAGAAGGATAAGTTCAAGTAGAAGTATTTAACAGGACACATGCAAAATATAGATGTCAATTAATTAATTAAGCGAAAAACTGTTCAATAACTTTCATTTCTTGGTCATACTCAGATCATATATATATATATATATATATATATATATGTAT
>NC_061088.1:2322563-2352563 GCF_015104395.2 Macrobrachium nipponense | reverse complement strand
AAAGGTGCAAGTTCTTATCAAGGTCTGCGCGTGCCACCAAGTTTCAAACCCATGAAAAAGGTTCAAAAATGTGAAATTGTCAAGTTCACGAGCAAGACCAGTTCGTGAGAAAGGTCCACGCTTGCTGGACCTTTCAACTATGATTCAAACCCATGAAAAAGATTCAAACACGTGAAAAAGGTCCAAATTTCAGGCAAGCTCGAGACGTGCATTCAAGCTCAATAGACATGAGCAAGTTCCAATCTCGTGAGTTCTGTCTGAACTTGCCAGCAACATTTGAAATTAAAATCACGAAACAAAATCACTTTCATTCCCAAATCACAAGGAAGACCCAGATGTACAATCAAGGTCTTGAGCTTACAGGCAAGATCCGAAACCGCGGACGAAAGTTCAGAACCCTGAACAAGGTCGAAACGCGTAGGCAGAATCAAAACTCACAGACCTGACCCAAACTTCCAATCAAGAGTAGCCATTGTTTGCACGTAACTCGAGAAAGTCCCGTTAGTCCTGGGGATGATGCCGATGAAGAAGACAAAATTGGAATGAGTTGTATGAAGAAGGCAAAAACAAACACGTTTCGTGGTGTTCCTAAGATTAAGTCTCAAATAGAAGCTAATTGCTCTTCGTTTTCCCATTAGTGGCGACGTAGACGAAGAAGACGAACGGCTATGGAAGATGGAGAGGAAATAGTGAAATTGTGAATGAAATGGAATGAGAATCATTGATTGTGAAAAAACAGAGATGTTATTAGATAATAATTACGTTAGCTTCTGGTTATTTCTTTATTCTTCTTAAAACTCAAAAATAAAATATTATGTAATTCAGTCTCCATAACCATTGAGTATAAATACTTTTAACTCAATCACGAATGCTCATATTCTGCGATAAACCTTATTCTAATGATTGCCTTTGTAACAACGAAGTTCTCAGTTTTTTATCAATGCTGAGAGAATAGAATTACTTTGAATTTTATCGGAATTTTCGTATAATTAATGGCAAATATGTTGAGGAAAATATTTTTTTTATATGAAATAGTAAATCAGTAATATTATACCATCGGAATTTAAAGAAATTATTTTTAATAAATTTTTTTTCATTTCTTTTGACGCAGGTTGAGTGTTGACGCATCTCCCATTACCTGTGGCACTTCATAACTCAAAGGTATTGTAATGCTGTTGTGTTTTTTGTGGATTATAGAATGTGTATTTTTGTCTTGATTATTTAATTTTTTTTTTTTTGAGCAGATAATTTATTGTTGAATCGTTCGAATGGAGCATACACAAGTTAACGATAGTTTTCTGTAGCTATATTCTTTTACACAGGCACAACCATGTGCACTTATGTGTATAACCATATACAATATGTGTATATAACTCTTCTGTTCTTGTGTTGTCTTATTTAATTCAAGTAAGCTTGAATAACACGGTGGAATTTATTTAAATCACCGTAGCCCAAGTTCAAAGCCACCTTGCATATTTGCTATATTTTTTAATTTATGTGAAGAGAGCGACTCTATAGAATAACTACTTTATAGTTTACAGATGACATAGAAAGAGAGAGAGAGAGAGAGAGAGAGAGATACTCCACTCACATACATACATTTATATGTATATATAGTATATATGTGTGTGTGTGTATATATATGTATATATATATATATATATATATATATATATATATATATATAGATAATATGTATGTGTATATGTGTGTGTGATGTGTAATTTTATCAGACCGTCTTAGTTAAACAAACTACAAGCTCACGATTTATTATAAGAATATTACTCTCTCTCTCTCTCTCTCTCTCTCTCTCTCTCTCTCTCTCTCTCTCTCCGTCGGGAACGTCTGGTCACCGTGGAATAGCCGATCGACTCCGGGCGAAGAAAGGAACGGTTTTGGGTGTGCACAAAAAAAAAAAAAAATAATTTCTGCTGACCCAAGCAGTGGTGTCGGTCGTTTCTCGTTAGAAGAGTGTTGTGGGTAGCAGCCGGGGTCGTAAAAGAAAAAGAAAAGAAAAGAATGGAGATTTAAAAATAATAAAAGATATGAGAATAAAAAGAAGAATATTTTCGTAGCATCATTATGAAAGTCCTAGGCCTCCATCTTGGGATTCTCTCTCTCTCTCTCTCTCTCTCTCTCTCTCTCTCTGCTCTCTCTGGCTTCAGGTTTTTTCCATAAACACTAGATCGGAGCTCTGAGGTGAAAAAAAAATGACACTGAGCCCTGTAGCGAGAGCATACGACACTTTTAGTCCAGTAAATCCAATAGCGTTATATAAACGGGGTTAGAGGTCCCGATTAACTCCCCCCCCTCCCCCCCACCACCCACCCGACTTTTCCACCTCTACCCTGTCCTCCCTTCCTCCCCCTTCCCAACTTCCTAGTCCTCTTCCGTTTTTTTAGGGTTCTTATACAGGCCTTTTTCCTTCTTCTTCTTCTTCTTGTATGAAGCTTCTCCCACCTCCCCCCCACCCCCGCGCTGCTTCTCTGTATTCATTACGTTCGATTATTTGACAAGAAATAAGCGCTACAGGACTCATAGATATTAATATACGTAACCTGGGTTCTTATCCTCTCTGCCCCCTCCGCCTTAGAGCCCCACCACCCGCGCGCGCGCACACACGCACACATTTTATTTCTATATATATATATATATATATATATAATATATATATATATATATATATATATATGTATATATATATATATATACACACACACACACGAGTATGTATATGAATAAATATATATGTCTGTAACGTGTATGTGCATGTATGTATGTACGTATGTTTGTATGTAAGTATGTTTGTTGGTGAAACGCAGTTTATGATACAATAAGACTTTGAATGCACGGCTTTTCCATATCTGCGGCCTCCGCTTGAGTCTACTAAAGTCTAAGTTCAAATCAGCCAATAAATACATATATGGAATAAAAGCTACATCATTTGTAAATGTCAGAAGTCACAGTGATGTGACCTGGAGTAGTGCCTTTTGGAAGTGTATTGCTTAAACATCACAGTGCCCTCCCTCGATTTTTACAATTCCTCGTGGGACGAATGGTTTACGTGCTCGCCTACCGATTCGGTAGTCGCGAGTTCGATTCCCATCTCTGCCAACGCGGAGTCAGAGGAATTTCTTTCTGGTGATTAGAAATTCATTTCTCGATATAATTTGGTTCGTGTCCCCTCAACAAGCAGTAGGTTTCTTTGCTAGGTGACCAGTTGGTTCATAGCCACGTAAAAATACCTAATCCTTCGGGCCAGTCCTAGGAGAGTTGTTCATCAGCTCAGTGGTCTGGTTAAACTAAGACATACTTAAGTTTTCGACTTGAACAATACTTTCATCTATTAATACCTAGTGAAAGTGGAAGAAAGCTAAAGCATATTTTTATGAAATACTTCATAAGACATGTTCTTGCTCTTTCATGCTTCGTGTTAGAATATATAATTTTCTGGATCGTTTTGAAGATTAAGTGTACCTATTCATACACCTTGCTCTTTCCTTACATTTCCTCGCCTATTCTTTGTTAAATAAGAAATTTTACTTTCTGCACTTCGTGGGCCTCACCCCTTTACTGCCGCTCACATCAAGACCGTTATGTCTGTTGCAAGTTTCCGGAAATCGTAATTACTAGCCTGATGTCAGTGACACAAAAAATTGTGCCATTTTACATTTTACGCGTTTGGCATTCTGCTCATAGACAATGTGCAAAGAAAGTGCGTGATAAATATTTTTTTCGTCGGCTTATTATGTAGCAATAACTCGAAGTCCAAGTAGATTTTTCAGTCAGACAGAATTAACGGAAGACCTAATCTCATCCACGTGATTACCACATAATTCAGGCTCGATTAGATAATGCAGTCGGTTTTCTTTACGACCGTCTGGGACATGTTTTCAACTTGATTACCACAAAGCATGCAGCAGTCGCTTTGCGAAGATTATAGAGATTGTAATTAACTTTTTTTTCTCTTTATCAAACGAAGACTAATTGGATTATTGCGTCACTGGCATGTAGTGGACGATACCCGTTTTCTAACTATCTTCCATTTTAAACAGATTTTCAAAATATTCAATAGCATAATATTGATTATTATGCAGCATCTGTCTCGTCTTTTAAGTTTTTTTTTTTTTTTTTTTTTTTTTTTTTTTTTTTTTTTTTTTTTTTTTTTTTTGTTTTTTTTTTTTTTTTTTTTTTTTTTTTTTTTTTTTACTATTTCACTCGCTCGCTCAGATGACCTCTCCGGCCTCCTTGTGACCCTCTGCCACTCGCAACGAATTCCTGAAGTCTGTTGCAGGTGATTAAGCGGTGATGTTGGGGTGAGATCAGTGGGTTTTATGGCCTCCTCTCTCTCTCTCTCTCTCTCTCTCTCTCTCTCTCTCTCTCTCTCTCTCTCTCTCTCTCTCCCCCCCCCCCAAACACACGCACAATAGATGGGCCCTGGCAGTACGCATTCAGTTATCTTTTTAGTCGGCGTCTCTTTTCTTTTAGCCCATGTCTGCGTGTGCGTGTGTGTGTGTTTGTTTGTTTGTTTTGCTTGTATGTTTGTTTCAGTTAGGTTAAAGAAGGATGACTTTAGTTTGTAGTATATCATTCATATATATATATATATTATATATATATATATATATATATATATATATATATGTGTGTGTGTGTGTATTATCTAATTTATATATTAGGTGATATGGTATGTTTATGTATTGTATTTGTATTACAAAACGCTTTGTGTTATGTTTGCTGAAAACAGTTCTTGAGGCTGGTCTCTAAGAACCGAAGAGCGCGTGACTTCCTGCCAACCCCCCACCCCCCCCCCCGCACCCCCGTCCACATAAAAAGTAAAAATGAACCCTGTTGGAAATATTTATATTGGAAGAGAGAGAGAGAGAGAGAGAGAGAGAGAATATCTACCATAGTGAAATATGAAATATATATATATATATATATATATATATATATATATATATATATATATATATATATATATATATATAGTATCATATATTATATATATATTAGAGAGAGAGAGAGATAGAGAGAGAGAGGAGAGAGGAGAGAGAGAGAGGAGAGAGAGAGAGAGAGAGAGAGAGAATCTCTCGAACGTTACTCACCGAACTTTTCCCATCTCGCCAATCATATTGGGAGAGCGTTTTTCCTTTTTTTTTTCTTTCTGTATCACGGATATTCGTATTTTGGAAACTTGTGACATTTTCCGATTAAGGACATTATTGGGAGAGTTAAGTGGAAAAGTGGAGTTTTGACGGCCGTGCAGGGGAAATAACCGGTCCCAAAAACATCCTTTTAACAGAGTTCTCGGAAAATAGTAGAGTCGATCGAGATTTCGTATCCTGTATTAGGTAAACACACACATATTTTTTTTTTGTCAGTGCTTTTTCTGCTATCCAAAATGCCACATTATTTAACAGAGGTGTTGGAAAGTATGTGGGTCTGCCTGACATTTTATATCCGAGGTGTGTGTAATACCTGGCCGTGCTTATTTAAATACACGCAGAAACATTTTTTTCTTTTGGCAATTTTTTTTAAAAGTTATAAAACACTTTTGTTTGGGGGCCATTTTTTTCAATAAATTTTCTACTATCCAAAATGTCTTAGTATATACTATACACATATAGAATCAGGTACATGGAAGGCTAAACAGTTTTATTTATTTATTTATTTTGTTTTTGCACATCTACATAGAAGTGTTCGTTATACACATGTATGTGTTCAGTTACATAAAACCTTTATTTACAAAATCTATTAAGTGTTTTGACAGGAAGGATATGTATTTTTTCAATAATTTTAATTTCAAGGGACGTTTAGTGTACAGTCATATGTATTCCAACACTTGCAGCTATTAAATTTGGCTTCGGGAATTCTTCTATTTTTATATTTTTTCGCTAGAGGCGGTTGTGGAAAAGTCTCCCTAAGGATGTTGTACAAATTGAACCTCAGAAGTTGAGCCATTGTTATATTTTATACAAATTTACCTACATTTTTGTCTGTCTATTTATTTAATTTGTTAACTTATTTATTCTTTTCTAAATAGCCGATCTCTTCTTTCTGTATTTCCCTTATTTATTCTTTTCTAATAGCCGATCTCTTCTGTCCGTATTCCCTTTTACCTTCTGTTACTTCTTTCAAATAAACGCCATATTCTTTTGAAGCTTCAATTTCAAGTCCGTGGCCTCTTTTGTGGGCTTGTTCTATATAGGGTTCATCTTGATATTGATAATGATAATATTAATGTGGATGAGAAATCCATTCAAATAGGTACGAAAATAAAAACTCTTATACTTCTCCTTATTCCGAAGGTGTTATCAGTCTAATTTTGAAAGTCGCTTGATACACACGTCATTTGAAATCCTGCTTATATTAAGTCTTCAGTTTTTGTTTTTTTGTGGTGTTCGGTGTGTGTGTGTGTGTGTTATTTTTTTTTTTTTTTTTTTTTTTTGCGAAAACACCAAGACTAACAAGACGGTTCCATCCATGCGTGATCATTCGTACAAGGAAAAGGATCAGTTTCTCTCTCTCTCTCTCTCTCTCTCTCTCTGTTCCCACAGGCGAAAGTCGACCCTTATCATGAAATCAGAATGGACTGGAAGAGAACGTCCTTCTACAGTGCCCTCCCTCATGAATATTTCCTCGCATTTACTAGGTCCGGGTATCTAAGGAGATCCACGTGTCTGCTGACTGCTTAATTCTATCAGGTGCTGTAAGGCTGAGGTTGTGATTGAGTCTGGTTCGCTAAATGAGTGGAGGGTTTAAGTATCTTGAAAATTAGAACAGGTGAAGTCACTAAAAGTCTCGATTCGTGTCCTTATCAGACTAATCAACAGTGCCTTGGAACCCACACGCATGTTTTTGATTGAAATAATCTTTGAAATGCTGCAGTTACTTTTGAAATGTTTAATGAACAGGCACACACTAAAATGAAACGTGTAAATCTCTTATTGTCTTTGTTGGCGTAGGTAAAAACAAATTATAGTTCTCGGTTATAATGTTAAATTGTCGGAATTATAGAGCTTTGAATGTAATATTAATAGCAGTTGTAGTTAAATAACGTCCACGTTGCCTGAAAGTTAAAAGTGTGAGCTTGGGTCTCATGTTTGATATACTGTGCCTCAAATTCAACCCTACTCCTTTTGTTCCCAATAGTTAGTCTACCTCGATTGTATAATTTTTTTTTTTTTCATGTTGCTGTTCGTATATGTTTAGGCATGGTTGGTCACTTATTTATTTTTTTTTTTTTATCTCTGTTTTCGAATCTGACACATATTTGACATTTGCATCTCGACCGTATCTGTTTTAGATTCGTCACTCTGACGACAATCTGGATCAAAGTGCGATTGTCTAGATTATTGAGTATTAAATTTAAAAAGTCAGTACCAAGTTCCAAGTTGCATACCTATAAAGTTTTCAAGGAATTCACAGAAAAATGGATGGTGGTCTTTGAATGGATGCGTGACTTGAGAAGGTCAGTGTACGCAATAAGATTCGTTTCCTGAATAATAATAATAATAATAATAATAATAATAATAATAATAATAATAATAATAATACCTTACGACGTAGTCGAATGGATTACCGAGTCCAAATGTTAATAAATAGTGAATTTAATCGAATGCGGGCGTCTGAATCCTCATGAGGTTGAATATATCGGAAAAAGGTAAAAAAAAAAAAAAAAAAAAAAAAAAAAAAAAAAATCTAAAACACGAAAAAGCTTCTCGGGAAAGAAGAATAGTAAATGAAGGTAACAAATGGCGTATCTGATTAATGCCACTTTTCTCTCGCTGTGCCTCATGACGTGAAGTGGGTGTCAGCCAAAAGGTGGGGGAAAAAAAGGTTGAAAGAAAGGCTCTGAAAATTGCTTGTTAAAAAAGATAGAGAAGAATGAGCGTAATTTATATGAAACAAAAAAGTTGAAATCATGCCATTGGAAAATGAGTGTAAAAAAAGAGAGTGAAGGATGAGTGTAATTTATTTATTTACTGTATTATTATTATTATTATTATTATTATTATTATTATTATTATTATTATTATTATTATTATATTTTGTGTCCTTTGAGGTTTCAGAATGTGATAACCTTGTGCCTGGAGTTTTTATCGAATAATTCCTCATGGTATTTAATAGTTGATATTGTTTATGACTTATATTTACGTTTAGTCATTTTTATTCAGTGGGAATATAGCTAATGCAATGGGGTGGAGAGAGAGAGAGAGAGAGAGAGAGAGAGAGAGAGAGAGAGAGAAGGAGCACAAAGCTTTTTAGCTTCATTGTTCTTTAATTGAAAAAGTAATACTAGGTAGCCGGTTAATTGAATGGGGCCGAGAGAGAGAGAGAGAGAGAGGAGAGAGAGAGAGAGAGAGAGAGAGAGAGGGGGGGGGGGGGGAAGAGACGCATTCATTTGCCTGAACTTTCATTGTTGGAACACAATACGAGGAGAGGCCCTAGGGCCATTTGTAGGTGCCATCCAAGCAATCAATAGAGGCTCGGGAAGGACGAATTGTCAATTGAGATAAAGTGGATTTTCCCCCTTATGAGTGGCTTATCTTTTGTCCCTCCCAGCGAGGCGAAGTAAATTTAGATTCTTGCCTTGTTGTTATTATTATTAGTATTATTATTATTATTATCGTCGCTCTCCCGTTGTTTCTTTTTATTTGTTTCTCTTCTCGGCTTTCCTTTTCGTTCCCAATTATTCCTCTGCTTGTTGCCAGACGTGTCTTTGTCTATTCGTTCGCAGAATTTGGTCACAATATTATTTATGTATTGTTTATGTGTCGCATGGTATTTGTATGCAGAAGTGCACTGTTTAATTATGCAGTTTAAACTCCGCTTCTCGCTTCATTTGTTTAATAAGAGATGTTTTACACAAGTTGCTTGAAACTTCTGTAAAATTTTCGAGGAACTTCTGGAAGTCCTATTATTATTCATTCTGCAGGGACAATACTCAGTGAAGGCTTTGGACAAAACTGAACCGAAAGAAGGCAATTCGATGTGTATTCAGGTAAAATCGTGTATGAAGTTCATACCCTGGCACTAGTTTCGATAATTCTCAATGTTTTCCTTCTGCTTCTAGAAGCAGTTTCATTGCTTCTTTTGTAGGTGAGATTCGCTGTTATTTTCATTCACTGACTCTAAATATATTAGAAAAGGCTTTAGAATTGTTCTTGTTATCGAATTTTTTTTATGTATTACGATTTTTTTCTCTGTGGTAAAACCCTGATTTGAGCAAGGTAAAGTTTGACTCTAGTAGTTTTAAAATTCAAAATTTTGGGTAAGATTTTACTTGAATGTGTTTACAACCAAAACTTTATTTACTCTAAAAACTTGCCTTTATGTATATTTAAAAACTTAGCCTTACTAATGGTAAAGTTGACCTTTGCTAATGGTTAAATTTTAGTTTAAGCTCAAGTTTTCTCATAACGATTGTGATTCCCATGGTTGAAGTAACGTTCAGAATTGAATTTTAACAAATCTACTTTTTTTAGATGATGCAAAAATCCATAGACGACATAACCTGACTTAATTTAGGGCTGACTATACCTGCTTTACTACTGCCATTGAAAATGAAAGTTTAAACTTGTGTTTTAACCTTGAGGCGAGGTTTATTCTTACTCTTTTCAGTTTTAACCCTAAGTTAAATGTTTTATCCTTGCTGCTTTCAGTTTTAACCCTTATTCAAGTTTTATCCGATACTATTTCAAGTTGTAACCTTGATCCAAGTTTTATCCAGTACTTGCTTCGGTTTGATCTTTAAGCTAAGTTTTAACCCTAAATCAAGTTTTAACCTTAAGCAAGTTTTATACTATTTTCAATTTTAACTGTCAAGTTTTAACCGTAAGACATTTTTATCCTAAGTCAGATTTTATCCTTACTGTCTTCATTTTTATTCTTAAGTCAAGTATTAACATCAAGCCATGTTTAAGTTTGATCAGGTTTTATCCATATCATTTTCAGTTTTAACACTAAGTCAAGTTTTAACCTTAAATCAGGATGTATCCATACTATTATCAGTTTTAACGCTAAGTCAAGTTTTATCCTTAAGACAAGTTTTATACTATTTTAAATTTTAACCTTAAGTCAAGTTTTATACTATTTTCAGTTTTATACTATTCTCAGATTTAACCCTAAGTCAAGGTTTATCTTTAAGACAGGTTTTATACTATTTTGAATTTTAACTCTAAGTCAGGTTTTATCCTTAAGACAAGTTTTTATACTATTTTCAGTTTTAATCCTAAGTCAAGTTTTATCCCTAAGACAAGTTTTATAATATTTTCAATTTTAATCCTAAGTCAAGTTTTATCCTTAAGACAGGTTTTATACTGTTTTCAGTTTTAACCCTTAGTCAAGTTTTATACTATTTTCAGTTTTATATTATTTTCAGTTTTAACTCTAAGTCAAGTTTTATTCTGAAGACAAGTTTTATACTATTTTCAATTTTAACCCTAAGTCAAGTTTCGTCCAATACAATTTTCAGCTGTACGGCCAGGGATCTTTAAATTCGGCCTCGCCCCTGACAGTGAGTAATGGTATAAGCAAATAAACCCGTTGACATAAAACCACTTAAAAGGATTCCCCGGCCATTGATTCCGGGATGCAATCCCTCTCGCAATGAATCCCATTTGGGAGGAAGGGAAAAGGGGGGGGGGGGGTGGGGGGGGGGGGTGTCCTCCGATTCCGGCCGTTGCAAAGATTGTGGGAATTATTGCAGCACTTTGTAACTTAGGCTGATCGCAGAGGCCATATTAACGTCAGCCAGAGACAAATCGTGAGTCTCTCTCTCTCTCTCTCTCTCTCTCTCTCTCTCTCTCTCTCTGTGGCTTAGTGTTCCATTATTGAGGTTTTATTTCATTGGAGTTTTAGACGTTAAGCTACATCAGATGTAAATATTTTAGGTTTAAACTCGTCAGCGGGAGAGAAATCGTGACAGTCTCTCTCTCTCTCTCTCTCTCTCTCTCTCTCTCTCTCTCTCTCTCTCTCTGTGGCTTCAGTGTTCTATTAATGGTGTTTTTTATGCCCTTAGAGGTTTACGCGTTAAGAAATAAGATGCAATATTTTCGCTGTACCATTCCAAGTTTTTTTTTTTTTTTTTTTTTTTTTTGGGGGGGTTTTTTTTTTTTTTTTTTTTTTTGGGGGGGGCCGGTTTTTATTCTGTTTTATTCTTATAAGTTCTTCGATTTTAAGTTCTCTGGTTTTCATTCCCGGAGAGGTGTTTTATGTGTCTAGCAAAGAGGTGCTTTTTGGGCGTGGGCTAATCTGTTTGTTTTGCGTATGGATAAAAGTCCCGCAGTCATAAGCGACGTGCTACGCTGGAAGTGCAGACGACATAACAACGAAAGCTTTCACGGGCTTTCAAAATACCTGCCGTTTCACCTGTACAGCCACTCGGCGCCTCAAACCTTTTATTTTGCCCTATTGCTTCGGTTGTTGTTGTTGGTTTTAATTTATATTTATTTTTATTTATTTATTTATTTATATATATTGAGTATTGTATTATTATTAGTAAGTACTTTAACGAGATCACTGTTGGTATATTATTATCATTATTGTTGTTGTTATTATTATTATTATTATTATTATTATTATTATTATTATTATTATTATTATTATTATTATATTACTGAACATTTTTTAAGATGACTGGTGTTTTTTTTTTTATTATTATTATTATTATTATTATTATTATTATTATTATTATTATTATTGAACACTTTTTAAGATCACCGCTGTTTTATTATTATTATTTTATGAAAAGTAATGGCTACTTCAGCAGCGTTACACTTGTAGAGATTCTTCTCTATTTTGCGAATAGCGACTTTTTCCGTGCTACTTAAACAGGCTAGTAGAGCGCCTATAGAGGTCGTGGTCAAATATAGGGTCAAAATAGGTGTATATATTTGAATTTTACCGATAAACTATGATACCATAGTCATCAAAGTCATTAACAATTTCTCTCTCTCTCTCTCTAAACAAAGTGAGCTTTCGTCTGGAGCTGCCAGACATCCTCGGGCTGGGAAGCTGAGGGTGGACTGATCTTGGTGCGTTGTTGTTGTTGAAGATTAAGCCAGCCTTGTGCTTAGCGGCACTGTAACGCTCAGGAGGTCCAGGCGGCTGCAGGATGTGCTGCAACGCAACCATCGGCTCGAAGAAATTGGCTTGAGATCTGGCTCAGGCAACCAATGAAAACGAAGACTCACTGCCACCAGCCAATAGGAGACAAGCACCAAGATCAGTCCACCCTCAGCTTCCCAGCCAGAGGATGTCTGGCAGCTTCAGACGAAAGCTCGCTTTATGAGAGAAAGAGAGAGAGAGAGAGAGAGAGAGAGAGAGAGAGAGAGAGAGAGAGAGAGTTGTTAATGACTTTGATGACTATGGTATCATAGTTTATCTAAAATTCAAATATATACACCTATTTTGACCCTGTATTTGACCATGACCTCTATAGGCGCTCTACTAGCCTGTTTAAGTAGCACGGAAAAAGCCGCTATTGGCAAAATAAAGAATCTCTACAAGTGCAACGCTGCTGAAGTAGCCATTACTTTTAATAAAGTATGCTTGAGAGGTCTGCTTCCTAAGTATATTATTATTATTATTATTATTAAGGATTTTAACGAGATCACTGTATAACATTCATACTCCTGATGATTTTCGCCTCAAGCAAATTGCTAAAATTCGACCAAGGCAAAGTTCAAGGAGTTGAACAGCTCTGTATGGTAAGATCAAATGAAGCAGATGAGAAGTAAAAGGCTGAAGAGAATAATTTTCCTTGTCTATATTGTCCCGCGTATGGCGCACTGTAGGCTGTGATCCATCCCTCGAGTCCCCAAACTCAACCACATTACAGCCCTGGAAAATATGTAGTAATTAACGAAAGTAAACTCGCTCATTAATATTCATTAGCTCTTGCTTTCCTTAATGGTCAGCGAGAGTCATTAACATCACCGGCTTGAGTAAGTGATTTCGATAAACAAATTTAGAAAAAAAATTAGATTCTTAATGTTGACTGATGTGATCGCGGATGATAAGGCAGCGTCAATGGGTCTGTGTGGAATGTGTATTCCAGTTACATTAGGAAATTCAGTTGCGATGAAAGTAAGAATGCAATGAGGAAATGCAGGGGATGAGGAGAAAGTTAGAGGGCCTTTCCTTCTTGGATCCAGCTCTCTCTAAAGTGGGATCTTAGTCGAGTTAGATAAGTGATTGTGAATACAATGGAATGACCAAAGGTGGAAGAAGCGTTCCGAGGGGATGATGTGTGTCTTGCATGACGGCATAACTTGTGCACGACCCCATGAGTCAGTATATACCTCTCATCATTCAGATTGTGTTGCTCTACATATCGTGTGTCTCTATATGTCAAGAATAGCAGAATTCGAAATGAATGACAATTCGATTTTGATCAAAGATGATGCGTGTATTTAGATGGTCCATACGGAGACGGTTAACACCAATGTTGATTTCAAAATAGTTATATTCACTTTTGTAAGCAAAGGTAGCCATTATATTCAGTTTCGAAACCTGTCTTATTTATAAAATACATTCTGCCTCTCGGTAAAATTATGGATCCTTCTTATACAAATTAAGTTGCAGTATGACTGATTTGTAAGTTAATTTTGCAACGAAAAATTAAAGATTGACACCCAATCCATGTACATGTAAAATTTTAATGATTTTGGAATTAAAATGTTTTCCTTTGAGGATTTAAATTTAGACTCGACATAATAGGACCAAGGAATTTTGAAATTAAAATTTTTTCCTTTGGGGATTTAAATTTAGACTCTACGTAATACGACAAAGAAATTTTGGATTTAAAATGTTTTTCTTGGAGGTTTTAAATTTAGACTCGACATAGTAAGACAAAGGAATTTTGGAATGAAAATGTTTTCCTTTGAGAATTTAAATTTAGACTCGACGTAATACGACAGAGAAATATTGGATTTAAAATGTTTTCCTTTGAGGTTTTAAATTTAGAATCTGCATAATACGACAAAGGAATTTTGGAATTAGAATGCTTTCCTTTGAGGATTTGCATTTAGACTCGACGTAACACGACAAAGGAAGAACAAAACACACAACGTCACGTAAGAGGACACGAGGATTACAAGAGCGGAATGTCCATTTGCCACACGCGAAGTTCAAGCTCCATTTTAGGGATTGCTCAGCCCTGCGAATGTGTTTGCCCATAACGCCGTATTCAGCCTGATTCTCGGGTGGATGACTTTTCGATTATTGAAGAACCTTACACAGAAATATTTTATTGTTCCAAAGTCAAAAGGAATTCATTATAATAATTTTCTATTTTTTTTTGTTTATGTAATAAACTAAGGCCAAGGCGATATCAGTCACTGATGTGGAAAATACTGCAATGTTTTGTTTTTTTGTTTTTATTTTATTTTATTATATATATATATATATATATGTATGTATGTATTATGTATATATATATATATATATATATATTATAATTTGTATAATAAAAAAACAAAAACCAAAAACATTGTATTTTCCACATCAGTGACTGATATTGCATTGGCCTTAGTTTATTACATAAAATAAAATTAGAAAATTATTATAATGAATTCTCTAAGACTTGGGAACAATAAAATATTTTTGTGTCAGGTTTTTCAATAATCGAATAGTCACTCACACTAGAATCAGACTTAATACGGCGTTTTATATATATATATATATATATATATATATATATATATATATATATATATACATATATATATATATCATATATATATATATATATATATATATATATATATATATATATATATTATATTATATTTAATAAACTTCAAAAGAAGTCTAGTTCCAGAACAACAATTAGGTCACTTAAAAAACTGAAACGTCCACATATTAAAATCACAAAATAGGAGAAAAAATAAATTATAAAATGCCTATATTTACTACAAGGGACTGTGATTAAACCAGATAATGTGGACTGGCCTTCATGACAAATTGCTTTTTAATGATGATGAACCGAACACATGTAAGTACCCAGAACAATATTAGCCTTGCATATTGTTTTATGACTTTCTAAAGTTTTGATACAGTCGTCCCTTTAAAAAAAGGAAATAGATATATAAAAATAAGGTGCATGTAAGAACTACAGAGGAACGGAAACTGCCATAATGTGGGAAAGATTTATATGGTAAAATTTAAGAGACTTATTTAAACTTGATATTTGAAGGACTGTTGAACCCGATTTGTTCAGTGGTACTAGAAGACGGAGATTTCCTTCCATCATTTCCATTAAATTCTTGGAAGAGCCACATACGCACCTGGGAGCTCAGAAGTCGATTCAGACCTCATCTTTGAAAACAACATTAAAACGTGATTCCATTACTGTCAACAATTTCGGGAGGAAATGGACTGTTTGCTGTTTCGTGTCAAGTGTCTGCCGAGCTTTGATTCTGTTTACAAAACACTAGGAGTGTGTCAGGGATTTTTTCAATGAGTTGCTGTTGAAATTGCTATGTACTTAAGGCTGCTTTAAGAGAAAGTTTTTAATTTGGAACAACAGAAACTATATTTCGGATATCGTTTTTAGTGACAGTACTCGCGTCAGAGACCCGACATCTATCTAAACGGGAAGAAAAAGACTAAAAAAAAAATAATAATAAAATAATAATAATAAGTAAATAAATAAATAAATAAGAGTTCTATATACCTATGTCGACCGAAGCAGCGATTTTTGTAGTACCTGGGTACCTGGTGGTTAGTCATTTCGACCGTTATTGGTCAAACCCAGGTTGGAGGAGCGGATGGGGGCGGGCAACTTCGGCCCCAAAAAGGACTGCTGAGAGCTGGAAGGTTAACGTCCTTTTGATGAACTAACCACTTTTAGGTGAAAGCATTCAGTTTTATATATATATATATATATATATATATATATATATATATATATATATATATACACACACACACACATATGTATGTGGTGTCTATCTGCAGAGAGAGAGAGAGAGTGAGAGAGAGAATTATCCAGCATGAGGCGTACATTAGAGTATATATTCATTAGGCACCCAGCCGAGGTAATTACCTTCGTCGCTAATGCATACGAAGTTGTATCACGCATTGATCTCTCAGTGCACCTTGAGAACCACATGACAAATCCTTCTTATTACGACACAATGTTTTCATCTTTATTTACTATTAATAAAACACACACACACATATATATATATATAGCAGCCACCCACACGTGGTCACAGGTAATTTAGTCCGAAAACAATACATTTCGATTTAGGAACAAAGAGGCAAATACAATACGGACAGTACAGAATTAGCAAAATCCCGAAGGCTAGTTTTAAGGATTTAAGAGCGGTCAAAGGCAAGTTAATTCGAAAAACAATATATACACTTTGTATATAGTAACAACATGAAATTTACAAAAGTGTCCAGACAGTGAATGAGAAACGAACACAAAATATAAATATAGCGAGCATGAGAAAAAAAAATTAATAGATAAAAACATGTGGGACAAATTAATAAGTAGATAATTCATTTATTTTAAGGTCCTTCATAAGGATATCGACAGTTCCCGTTTTCCATTTTCCTCCGTGGCATTACCTTTATACACAGCATCACGTTTTATATATTTCGTGATCAAGTTATTCATATATATATATATATATATATATATATATATATATATATATATATATATATATATATATATATAGTAATCATCATCTTTGTGTGAGTATTAGCAGAATCACACATCCCACTCAGACAATTTAATTCCTTTGACTTGAAACTCAACCAGAATTCCCTGACTATCTGATTCCCACCAGACCGAGCGACCTGTGTCCTCCTCCTCCTCCTCCTCCTCCTCCTCCCCCTCCCTCTCCTCTCTCCTCTCTCCAAAGGGAGAGGAGGGAGGAGGGGGGGGGGACAAAAAGGGTCGTTTGGGTGGTTGGTTCGTACGACCCTTTTATCGTCCTCTTAATTACTGCGTTGTTGCGGAGAATGGAAAGCGATTGCCACTAATTGACATCGATCAAAGACTGCGACGTATTGGGCCCCGTCTGGCACCGCGACGCTGGCTTTTCTTGGCTCTCCCTTCGTTCGTTTGCTGTTTCTCTGTCAGTGGCCTCTTTTAGAGATGTCGTTAGCGTATTGTTTATTAGTCTTTATTATTATTATCATTAATTTCCACTGTTGTTAGTTTCCTTTTACCAAATATTTGCCAGAATTATTTTTGTCTTGGCTGTTCAGTTGTGCACAAATGTTTCAAGGGCATATGTTTTTTTCTTTTTTTTTTTGGCACCGTTCTTTCGCTGTTTCTGTCAATGGCGTCTTTAAGACATGTCGTTAGCTTAATGTTTTATTATTATTATTATTATTATTATTATTATTATTATTATTATTATTATTATTAATTTTAAGTGTTGTTAGTTTTCTTTACCCAAATATTTGCCAGAAGTATTTTTTTTTTGGGGGGGGGCCGGGGCGCTATCCAGTTGTGCGCAAATGTATCGAGGTAAGGGCACATGCTTTTTTGGCACCGTTCATTTGCTGATTCTTTGTCGCTGACGTCGTCTTTAGGAACTATGTTTTTTTAATAATTTTTATTATTAGGTTTTTTTTTTGCCCAAACTACTTTTTCTTGAAGTTTTTAAGTAAGTGTACACGTTTTTTATGGGACCGTTCATTCGGTGTTCCTTCGTTACTGTCGTCCTTTTAGTGCTGTCGTTAGCGCGTTGTAATTTTCATTATTACTTTTGAATATTGTTAGTCTTTTTTTTTTTTCCAGACGTCTTTTGCTACAGGTTTGTTAGCCTTTCGGGTCTCGGTAATTATTTTGGGATAAGGGTAGTAACTGCAAGCTCCTCTCCATCTTGGCTGCAACCCACAACAGTCGGCTAACAGCAACGTAATTCACCGCTTGTAGATTGTTGTACGTATGCAGATATGTATGTACTATTTAGTGTTATATTATATCAGATATTTATGTACTATTTGGTGTTATATTAATATTATATTCTATCGTATTATTCACGTCTATTTGACTCCGTGTTTTGTGGAAGTTTTCTTCAGAAACCAACGTTCTTCCAGACTTGTCGGTCGCGAATACTTCTAAATTCTTATAAAAAATAACGATAAAAATAATATTCACACACGATCGCAATGACGAACTAATCGAAGGGGGGAATCTGACACCCTGAGATACGTAAGTGTTTTGCTAATTCAGCTGACGAGCAGCGCCGTCACACTTCGCAGTGCCTGAATTCAATCCATTAAGCAAATCAGTACTGTGACATCCGGCTAATTTCGTTAATGATCTCATTGTGCGTCCGAATCATTATTATTATTATGCCCAGCGTTCGGACGGATTGGATTCCCGGCGCTGCCCTCCGTTCCACTGACTACCTAAGTCATTCCTTGGAATGAATGGCATTCATTGATGTTGATGCATAGAATTCATGTGGCTTTTAATTCAATCTTCTTTTGATTTTTGTGCGTCAGTTCAATATATGGGCTGAATATTCTGTTCTTTGGAAGTTCTCTGAGAGTTATAGTTAGTGGTCTTTTTGAACATGTTTTAAATAAAAGTATACATTTTGTTATTAACAATAACTAAAACAATGATGGTGAGGTTAATTAAAATTTTAGTTTACAGGCAATGAAAACAACAACGATAACGCCGTTCATAGAAGTATTTTATTGTATTTTATTTTTGTTTTATTTATTAGTTTATTCATTTTTTTATGGTGACTCACTTAGGAGGGAGACGAAAATACAGTTTATCTTTATCTGAAACAATGATGATACCGTTTATAAAAGTATTTTATTTCATTTCACGATATTTTTAAAATTTTCTTTTATTGTTTTCTTGTTATTTATTTTTATTTTTTATTTTGTTTTGTTTATTATTATTATTATTATTATTATTATTATTATTATTATTATTATTATTATTATTATTGAAATATCAGCACTGAATATTGGTCTGCAAGCCATTTTGGTGACTCGCACAAAGCAGAGACGAAAACAATTAATTTATCAAACATTTTATAGTACCGCAGGCATGTGCATTCATGTCACAAGCAAAAATGAAATAATCCGCCAAACTGCTATATAGTATTATTAAAAGTAACTATAAAGTAAGGTGGTTAAACTCTTCTCCCCATCTTACTTTTTCGAAAACTTCGGACGTTGACGAGTGCTGAATGGGTAACGCGGACCATACTGTGAGACTTTGATGTTGACTGGCGAATATTTTTGTTAAGCTGTCGGTTTTATGGCTGGGTGGGTGTGTTTCTCGTTACACCACAATGAGAGTTTGAGCGACGACGGAAGGGAAAACGGAAAGTAATTCGTACTATTTACATTATAAAATGTAGCAATTTTTTTTTCAGGGCCAGTGGAGCTCTTATATGCCCAGGCACATAGACACTGTTTATATATATATATATATATATATATATATATATATATATATTATATATATATATATATATATATATATTTATATATGTATATATTATATATATATATAATATGTATGTATATATATATGTATATGTATATATATAGATCATATATATATATATATATATATATATATATATATATATATATATATATATATGTGTGTGTGTGTGTGTGTGTGTGTACAGGGTGATTAAAAAAGAATGACCCTATTTTCATAATCAATATTTCGTAAGTAACTTTTCTATAATTGTTAAATGAAAAACTGCCTCAGCGATGGATTGGTGGGATAGGGGCCCAAGACAGTGCTCTTTGTGCTTGGCCTCCTAGATCTCCTGACCTCACAGTTTGTGATTTTTTTCTCTGGGGGTTTGTAAAAGATAAAGTCTTTGTTCCGCCATTGCCAACTGACCTGGAAAACTTAAAACATCGAATAACAACAGCGATCAATTCAATTGATCCTGATGTGCTTCAACGTGTTTGGGAAGAATTCTCATATCGTACTGATGTTGTTCGTGCTGCAAGGGGTGGCCATATTGAGCACTGGTAACATGTGAAATAAAACTTGACTGTTAGTAGAATACTTGTATTATAAGTTTTATTTTTTGCTATTTCTCCTTCATAAAATATTTAATGATGAAATAGGGCCATTCTTTTTTAATCACTCATATATACGTATATATATATATATATATATATATATATATATATATATATATATATATATATATATATGTATATTATGGATAGAGGAACGTGTATGTACGTGCAAAATGAGCGGATCTCATTTTACACAAGACTTGCTTCCACTGAATGAAATGCTGATATGAATGAAAAATAAAAGCATGTCTGGCTGTGTTAAATATATTTCAAATAACAGTTTATCAAACTGAAGAGGAGAAGGTGAATTCTAAGATATGCAGGTAATATCAGATGAAATTGGGTAATTAATGAGTAAATATGCTTTATAGAGCTCTGAAGTAAGGGAACTTCGAACTGAGACTGTTAAAAGCTCATGGCATGGGCAAGGTTGAAGAAAAAATGGCCATTTGGTCCCTACCAGGCGCATGACAGGAAACATGCAACCATAAATAGACCCATGACACTCATAGCCATCCATTAGGCAAATCATACTTGATAGGAAGTTCCAACAATCCGTTATTAATAACGATGTTTGTTTTGAATGTTTATGATGGTAATGGAGTTTTCTTAATCCTAATGGTAACTCACGCTGTATTTTCTTGAACACAGAGTTAAAGCACTGGTGGCGTAAGATAAACAAGCCAGCCAAGCTTGCTTTATGAATAATGAGTATTATTGCAAGCTTATGTTTATGATGGCCAAGGTCAGTTTGTTTTATATATATACTCGTATACACGTGTATATATCCAATGTAGCACGAAGGAGCACGTACTTGAGAATATCCTTAAATCCTCGGTAGAAAGGTAAGTGAAACAGGGACTTGGAACAAGTACTTTCGTAGTTTATATTCTACATTTTCTAGTTCACACTGAATATAAAAGAAGTTGACATGCTTTTATACACAAAAACAGAAAGAAGGCCCAGATTAATAAGCTGTAACCCCGCCCCCCCTTTCTGCTTTTGTATATGAAGGCCTGTCAACTTTTTTTATATTCAGTGTGAACTTGAAAATGGAGAATATGCTACGAAAGTAATTGTGCCAAGCCCCTGTTTCACTTACCTTTCTACTAGCGCCTCAGTGGTGTGGTTGGTATGGTCTCGGCCTGTCACCTTGGTGGCTGCGAGTTCGATTCTCGGGCATTCCATTGAGGGGTCAGAGATGTGTATTTCTGGTGATAGAAGTTCACTCTCGACGTGGTTCGGAGGTCACGTAAAGCCGTTGGTCCCGTTGCTGAATAACCCTCTGGTTCCATGCAACATAAAAACACCATACAAACAAACAAACTTACCTTTCTACTGTGGACGTATGTGTGTGTGCGCGTGTCTTTGTGTGTTTGTGCAGTAACCAGCCACATTTTTCACAACCAATCTCAGACCTCGCACACCCAACTTTAGGAACGCCTTTCAGTTTGCAAAAACCAACGAACGACCCAACCCAACCAGACCTAAACCATCCCAGCCAACCAAGATAAAGCGCCCACCACCAATGCAACCGGAGTCGCCGGCCGCCCAAAATGTTTACCCTCACACTCCCCGTTACTGCGGAGGAACTGGGCAAAAACACGCGTGTTTACATGCAAATTGAAAGTAAGTTGTTTTCGATTGTCCACCTGTTTACGCCGGGGAGTTTGGAGAAGAGGCTGGACGGAGGAGTTCCTCTATCCAGCAGACTCGGCTCCTCCGCGGTGGTCGGGTGTTTATTTTGACGTTTCTCGAGAACTAGTTCTCGCCCTCGGTTAGGGATTCAGGAAGGCTTATATTCGCTCTGTGTACTCTGCCCGATTGGATCCCGCCTGCCCTGGATTGGGTGGGAAACGTGAGTCGAGGAATGATTAAACTTGAAAACATACCTTAGACTCAAATTGCCCTCTGTTGAGTGGGAAATGGACGTTGACAGTTAAAAGTAAAAACATCCACTAGAGTTCACCGTTTCCATTGAAACCAAATAAACTAAATGATTATCGTGTTACCATGGTGACAATTATTGAAAGTGGACGTTACCCATAAGTAAATGGTCATATTTCACTATTGAAAAAAGTGGGTCTGTCTAGTTCATATTCATTGAAATTAAAGTAATTATGTGCTTAGTTATATGATTATATACACTCAAGGGGAAACTATAATACATGTATGTATAAATAGCCATATGGTAACATATGTATACATATATCGCCAGTTTTGGTATTTATATATATATATATCTATATATAAAAAATATCTATTATATTAATTTAAATATATACATCTTACTATATATATATATATATATATATATATTATATATACTATATATATATATATATAATATATATATATATATATATATATATATATATGTATGGTATGTAATGTATGTATGTGTATGTATGTATGTGTGTGTGTGCGTGTATGTGTGTATAGTTTTTGAGTCCCTATACTAAAATGAAACAGGACGAATTACTAACGATTCCCTAAAACTAATGCCATCACATCGATAAAAATGAACACAAAAAATAAGACATTTATATAAATGAAAACTGTAATTTAACAGAGCTGTAATATGGAGAGTCAGTGCTCGGTACGTGAAGAATTAATATTACTGTTTATTGAATGACACTAAAGTTACCGCTCCTCTTTCGAAATGTTTACTTGCACTTTTTTTTTTTGGGGGGGGGGGGGGGGCGGGGGCGAGCCCCCGAGACTCGTGTTTGGATAAACAGCTGCGCACGAGGTCTACGAAGCGATGTCGTCTGCAGACTTTTATTTTTATTTTTTTTTATTTTGGCAAACAGCTGCGTTCGAAAACTCTGATATGGCATCGTTTGGCTGGCTTCGGTAGCAGAGGATGAAAGTTTGACATCGATGTTTTTTGGAAAAAAAAAAAAAAAAATCGGATGTCTGTATATGCGATTTTACTTAGTGTTAAGTATGAGGATAATTTGCTGCAGGGAAGTAAAGGGGAAATATATTAAATACCGGAAGATTATTTTCCTAGTGAAGCGTAAGTGCGCGTATAAATAAATAAACATATTATATATATATATATATATATATATATATAATATATATATATATATATATATATATATAATATATATATATATATGATATATATATATATATATATATATATATATATATATATATATATATATATATATATATAAACAAACTTTATAGCATGCAGCCACGCTCAGTGACATTAATACACTTGACACATTTCTTCGCTATTATCTACCGGTAAAGGAGAATTGAACGACGTCCCCCGTCCAAATTGCCTTCATGCTCTGATTGCTTGCCCGAGGCGCTTGCCTTGCACGCCGAGTTGATTGCATTATGGCCCCCATTGATATGATGACGTCACGGAGATCCTTCTCCCACTTAGCTTTTATGAATATTTGAACGGAGGACTGTTGTCAATGCGGAAAGAAGGAAGGAAGGAAGGACAATGATATGGTGTGCGGGGTGTCAATACACTCACGTGTGCGTGTATGCATATGCGCTTACGTGAAGAAACACCCGTACACTATATGCATGTATACTATGTGTTTGTATACAGATATATATTGTCATGGGAATAACAACGTTATATAAAGTATACGCAGATAATTTAGTTACGAAGGAGGTCAGATATTCTGTTATATATATATATATATATATATATATATATATATATATATATATATATATATATATATATATATATTTTTATATATATATACATATATATATATATATATATATATATATATATATATATATATATGTAAATAGTTAAAATGAACAAAGTATTTTTTTATGATACACCAACAAATATTACCAGCAGTAAGCTGATATCCATCAATGTATTTCATTGTTTGACAAGAGAAGGACTCTGAACTCTGTTAGTAAATAGAAAATCTAAAAGTTATTTTGTTATGTTGAGTGTGACATTAATCTGTGGAATGAAGAAAAATGGCAAAAGCAATTGCAGCGTCAATCTTGTCCCTGAGAGAAAGGGATAACTTGGGCGTTCACCCGAGTAGTTAATGGAACAGGCATATTATCATTTAAGTTATTCATTCGTTCAGTCATGGAGCCCGCTATTGTTATTGTAACTATTTAGATAATCGGTGAAATGCCTTTGTTGCGTATAATGTTTTAATACCACAATCACGTGTCATGAAATGTTTCTTTTTGTAATTTATTTTTTAAGCGCAATTCTCGTCGCTTTTGTTTTGTTTTTTCGCAGACGCCTCCTTCCTCATCGTCATCTTCATTATCGTTACCTCCGTTGACTCATTTAGCATCAGATAATTCATAATCATCTAAATGATCGTCGTTGTAATCAACATTGTTGTAATCCCCACTACTTTATTTTAATTTATTTTCACGTCACAAAAAACAATCTCCTATTTTCGTTTTCTACAGTTTCTTAACGGATAAACAAGACCCCTGTACATCCGTTAACTCCATTGATTGATCGGTGATGGCAATCATCCGGCGTCACATGGGAAGGTCGAAGGAACACTAGTGGCGATAGAGAGAGAGAGTGTTGAAGACATTACCCCGAGTAAAGTGGGAGTGGTTGTTCGGGATGAATCTGATGATGCAGGATGATGTTGAACATGTGTTTGGGAGGTCTCCAGCATCCCGCTTCTGTTTTTTTCATTCAGCCCTTCCGTCTGTCCAGAGGGAATTGTAGGATGCTGAGGAATTCGGCTGCTATATGTTCAACTGAGGAAATAGTTACTATATGTTCTACTGAGGAATTGCCTGCTATATGCTCAACTGAGGAATTGGGTGCTATATGCTCAACAGAGGAAATAGTTACTGTATGCTCTACTGAAGAATTGACTGCTATATTTTCAATTGAGGAATTGGATGCTATATGCTCAACAGAGGAAATAGTTACTGTATGCTCTACTGAGGAATTGGCCGCTATATTCTCAACTGAGGAATTGACTGTTATTTCCTCAACTAGTGTTTGTTTATTGATAGTTCTGTAATTACAGCCGGAATTTATTATATTTGTCTGTAATTTTGTCTGTAATGAACGTAATTCTTACTCTTTTGTAGCTTACAGATTGTCTTTTTAATGCAATTTTGGTTTCCTGTAGATGTTTTACGTATGAAAGTAAATGCTTGAGAGAGAGAGAGAGAGAGAGAGAGAGAGAGAGAGAGAATTCTTTATTACTTTAAAAGAAAAATTATCGAAAAGAGGTATGTTCTTACCGTGAAAAATATTTACTGAAAACTGTAGCCACCGTCTCTAAGGGAGAGAGGAGTGGAAATAGAGAGAGAGAGAGAGAGAGAGAGAGAGAGAGAGAGAGAGAGAGAGAGAGAGAGAGGAGAGCCTGAGATGTTTTTCGAATGGAGATGTTTAAATCCGCATGAGCGGGAAGTACAAAGAACCTTGGTATATTCGGCTTCCCATTATCTGTCGGATTTCTGTCGTGCATAGGGATTCCATTTTCTCTTCTCCTCCCATTTTCTATTTTCCTCCCATTTTCTCTTTACCTCCCCATCCCATTTTTGTTTCGCACTTTCATCAACATTTTCCTTTTTACTCATCCTTCTTTTGCATCGGTTCATATTGGGATGTATTTTTCTTCCTTTCGTTTCCATATTGCGATTTTTATATTTTCAATTTTTTTTGTCTGCGTCTTTTTTTATTAGGCTTTATCTTCTCCATTATTTTTTTGTACGTGTCTCAATTGTATCGCATTTTGCTTTTGTATTTTTTTATATTGTTTTTCCTGTATCGGCTTAATATTCGTCATTTTTTTCAGTTTCTTTTTGGCCTTATTATTCTCTTTTCCGTCCCTTGTTTTCCTTTTGGTCTCATATATTTTTCCGTCTTTGTTTTTCTTTCTCTTCTCTAATATATCGCTTTTCCTTTTATTTTTGTATTATGTTGGTTGTAATGTATTTTCCATTTCCCCTTAGTTCTTTTCAATTTAACTCCCCTTTTATTTCAAATCGGAAATTGCTGTCTTCCCTATATTTTCCCGTTTGTATATTTCAACCGGGACAGAGTTTTTTAGTGTTTTATTTTATAACCATTATCATCACCAACATTATTTTCAGTTTTGTGATTTTTTTTATCATTATAATCATCACCATCATTATTTTCAGTTTTGTGATTTTTTTTATCATTATCATCATCACAATCATTATTTTCAGTTTAGTGTTTTATTTTTTCATCATTATCATCTCCAACATTATTTTCAGTTTTGTGGTTTTTTTATCATTATCATCTTCATCATTTTGAGTTTTGTGTATGTTATTATTATCATCACCATCATTATTTTCAGTTTTGTTTTATTTTATCATTATCATCATCACCATCATTATTTTCAGTTTTGTGTTTTCTTTTATTATCATCCATCATTATTTTCATTATATCAGTACCATCGAATATTCGCATGCAAAGCGTTCTAAAAGACGAAAAGCTCAATTATTCTTTTATTCTGTTGTGTTCTGATTATTGTTCTCAAACTCGCATCTCAAACTGCCAGAAATAGATTTAGCTCTCATTGAATTTCACATTCCAGTTTCTGTTATTAGTCTCTGGCACTGTCGTGCGATTAGGTCACTGTGCGTCATTTATAATTCCAGCAGTCTTGCTTTCTCTTTTGTGATATCCAGCACCAACTTGGCAGTAAATATGCTATTAATTCGAGCAGTCTTGTCTTCCATTTTGTGAGATCCAGCACCAACGTGGTCGTAAGATATGCTATTAATTCCAGCAGTCTTGTCTTCTATTTTGTGAGATCCAACGCTAAGCTTGGCAGTAAATATGCTATTAATGCCAGCAGTTTTGTCTTCTTTTTTTATGAGACCCAGCACCAACTTGGCAGTAAATATGCTATTGATTCAAGCAGTCTTGTCTTCTATTTTGTGAGAACCAACACCAACTCTCGACGTAAAGCCGTTGGTCCCGTTGCTGAATAACCACTGGTTCCATGCAACGTAAAAACACCATACAAACAAACAAACTTAACAGTAGATATTAGTAATTCCAGCAGTCTTGTCTTCTATTTTGTGAGATCCAGCACCAAACTTCTACAAAAGATCTTTCCAACTGTGACACATTCTGGAAAGTGATTGAATCGTTGGAACTTCAGAAGGTCAAACTAATGGCAAATAAGAGTAGCATTGTGCTGCCTCACGCGTCTCTCGTTTCGTCATTTTGATTACTTTATTCCGTTCATTTTTCTTTGCCATTTCTCTTATATATATATATATATATATATAATATATATATATATATAGGTATATTATATATATATATATATATATATATATATATATATATATACATATATAATTAAATATATTATCTAATATATAGATATATATAGCATATATATTATATATATATATATACCTTTTTCCATATTTCTTTTCATATACGGACGTGGGTGCTTTTGATACTGAAGCCCTTTGGTCTTGTAAAATCCTGCCTTTCAAAATAGGATTGTGTTCAGATAATAATAATATAATAATAATAATAATAATAATAATAATAATGATTGCAGGTCCACAATAATATCGCATGTGAAGTATATAAAGTGTTTAATGATAATAGCTTTCGAACCCTGCACCAGGTTCATCCTCAGCAAAGTGCTGAGGATGAACCTGGTGCAGGGTTCGAAAGCTATTATCATTAAACACTTTATATACTTCACATGCGATATTATTGTGGACCTGCAATCATTGTTATCATTTTCGACACTGAAAATTGTGCCCAATAATAATAATAATAATAATAATAATAATAATAATAATAATAATAATAATAATAATAATAATAATAACAACATCCATCCCGCAGACTGCAAACCACCCGCCTGCTTATATATATATATATATATATATATATATATATATATATATATATATATATATATATATATATATATATATTATATATATATATATATATATATATATATATTTTTACACATATATATATATATATATATTTTACATATATGTATTATATATATATATTATATATATATATATATATATATATAATATATATATATATATATATATATAGTGTGTGTGTGTAGTATGTATCTCAATTAATTCATTTTTGTTGTTGTTGGCCGCTAGAGCGCGTGTCGAAAAGTGAGAAGAAATAAAACTAAGACATCAGAAAACCTTAATAATAATAATAATAATAATAATGATACGTGGCCTTAATGAGTGCATTATCTAGTTGAGTCGAAAGTTGGTATAGCGCATAGACAAAATAACTTCAAATAAGCCCACACCAGCAGACATATATACCTCTAATGTGTTCATCTATTCTGTGGTTGGTCTATCGAGACTAGCATACTGCAATAGGAATGAATTCAGTAGTTTACCTTGATGGGTTTTTGATTGCCATTGTCTTATATGTTATTTGGCGTATTTATTGTGCTTTATAGTTTGTCATTTATTTTCATTTCTTCATTACGGGTTTGTTGATACGCTTTGCTTTTGATAATGGAGTTTACGAATTGTTTTGATGTATTGTTTTGTATTTTCTTAATTTTTTAATTTGTTCTTGGCTTTCTCTTTTTTGTATTATTTTAAATGCCACAAGTTTGATTTCATGTGGTCTAATATATCGCCCCTCAGGACGTGGTTCGTTCAAGTCAACATTGACCAACACACGTATGACTGAGACACCCTCATTAGACCAAGGAAGGCCTTTTTAATATTAAGGATGATAATGCCTATATTTATCATCCTATTATTAACACGCGAGTGCGTCTTTAGCCTCTCAAGCCCGTAAAAGAATTTTTACACAACAGAAAACAGATAGTTATTGCAAACGACGAGAAATCGGATGAAGCCAAGGTAATATCCGGTGTGCCGCAAGGTACGGTGTTAGCTGCAATACTGTTTGTTATTATGATTGAAGACATAGACAATAATGTTAAGGATTCGGTAGTGAGTAGTTTCGCAGATGACACAAGAATAAGTAGAGAAATTACTTGTGATGAAGATAGGAACGCTCTACAAAGAGACCTTAACAAAGTATATGATTGGGCAGAGGTAAATAGGATGGTATTTAACTCTGATAAATTTGAATCAATAAATTATGGAGACAGAGAAAGAAAGCTATATGCATATAAGGGACCTAATAATGAGACCATCACAAATAAGGAAGCAGTTAAAGACCTTGGTGTGATGATGAATAGGAACATGTTATGCAATGATCAAATAGCAACTCTGTTGGCAAAATGTAAAGCAAAAATGGGAATGTTGTTACGGCACTTCAAAACAGAAAAGCTGAACACATGATTATTCTTTATAAAACATATGTTCGTAAGTCCACTTGAATATTGCAATATGATATGGTACCCACACTATCAAAAGGATATTGCACAAATAGAGAGTGTACAAAGGTCCTTTACAGCTAGAATAGAAGAAGTTAAGGACCTAGACTACTGGGAAAGACTACAATTCTTAAAATTATATAGTCTAGAAAGGGGAAGAGAACGCTACATGATAATTCAGGCATGGAAACAGATAGAAGGAATAGCAGAAAATATCATGGAACTAAAAATATCAGAAAGAGCAAGCAGAGGTAGATTAATAGTGCCCAAAACTATACCAGGAAAAATAAGGAAAGCACACAGGACATTAATCCACTACGCACCAGCATCGATAATGCAGCGTCTATTCAATGCGTTGCCAGCTCATCTGAGGAATATATCAGGAGTGAGCGTAGATGTGTTTAAGAATAAGCTCGACAAATATCTAAACTGCATCCCAGACCATCCAAGATTGGAAGATGCAAAATATACCGGAAGATGTACTAGCAACTCTCTGGTAGACATTAGAGGTGCCTCACACTGAGGGACCTGGGGCAACCCGAACAAGATGTAAGGTGTAAGGTGTAAGGTAAGGTGAAACACTTTAGGCAAGCACTTTCTTCAAAAG